>NC_052518.1:84670143-84675143 GCF_014356525.2 Nilaparvata lugens | reverse complement strand
AACGGTAGAATAGGAAATGGACAGGACATGTCGGAATTAACAGATGTAATAGAATTGGGAAATGCACTGAGTAATAAGCAAGAGTCAAAGGATGAGGTGATTAATATGAAAGGTAAGAAAATATTGGAGTTCTGTGAGGTTTTTAATTTCATCATTATGAATAGAAGGATAAGTGGAGATAGGTGGGGAGACTTTACTTTTATAGGCAGAGGGGCTTCCGTAATAGATCTATGTTGCATGGCTGTCGAATTAGCGCAAATAGTTGGAAAATTTTCTATTGTGCCATAATTTTTATCTGATCATTTCCCAATTGAAGCTACGCTAATCACGGTTGATACTCTAGAAAGAGAGAGCACAATTTTAGCACTCTTACCGAAGTTGAAATGGAAGGAAGCGAGGAAGAATGAATATATATCTAAACTCACCAATGCTTGTAGAGAAATAAATGGTCTTCCCGAGAGTAGTGAAGAGACTTATGAAGTATTAAATAATCTTGTATATAGAGCTGCAAATTATGTGCCCCAACCTGATAGAAAGAGAGAAGGATGGAGAGAAAAGTGGTTCGACAAAGAGTGTGCGGTTATGAGAAAGCGAGTGTTCAGCCTATTGAATGTGTTTAGAAAATCAAATTCGGAGCAGGTGAGAGAAAATTATATGAAGGTAGTAAAGGAATACAAACTGCTATTTAAGAGTAAAAGGCAAGCGTATTACAGCGATATAAAAGAACAATTCAGAAGAGTCAAGGATTCCAGTGATTTGTGGGCTCTGATAAAGAAATTCAAGTGTAGAGAGTTCAAGATTTCGGGAACTGTGAGTGCTGAGGATTGGGTTGAACACTTCAGACGAGTGTTTGGATCAGTTTGCGGGGTAGTCACATATTATGCGGCGAGGAATTTTGAAGATCAAACTCTTGACAAAGACATAGATATGAATGAATTGGTAAGTGCCTTCAAGACAATGCGCAACAATAAGGCTCCAGGTGATAACAGAGTTCCTGCTGAGTTTTACAAGAATGCGTCAAAAAATTACAGAGAGATTATTTTGACTTTTTCCAATGCCATCGTCAGAGGTGGACAGATACCAACAGGGTTTCCACGTTCAATTATATTTCCATTGCATAAAAAAGGTGATACTAATGAAGAGAATAATTATAGAGCCATATCTTTTATAAATGCTGTCGCTAAAGTATTTTCATTTATTTTACTGAGAAGGTTGCAGTTGTGGGAGGAAAGAGAAAAGATTATTAAAGAGAATCAGTGTGGCTTTCGGAGAGTTTATTCGGCTACTGATAATATTTTTGTTCTATTCAATATAGTAATGAAAACGTTGAATAGACCTACAAAGAAGTTGTACTGTTTCTTTTTGGGCTACGATAGTGTGGACAGAGAGGCTTTATTTTTTAAACTGAGTGAATTGGGATTGTCGACTAAATTTATTGCGATGTTGAGGAGTCTATATAGAAATACGAAGTCTCCTGTATGGCATGGCGTGGAGGGTAACTTAACAGAATACTTTGAAACCAGAAATGGATTAAAACAGGGATGCGTATTCTCCCCTTTGCTATTCACACTATTTTTGAATGATTTGAGTGATGTTATTGGTGGAGGTATATTATGTTGGGCAGAGGCTGATAAATTCGCTGTTATATTCTGATGACGTGGTATTGTTGTCTGAGAATCCTCGACATCTGCAGTCAATGATAAATAAGTTAAAGGGATATTGCATAAGGTGGAATCTCACAGTGAACATGGCTAAATCCAAGATTGTAGTTTTCAGAAGAGGAGGACGATTGGGAGAAAGAGAGAAGTGGTACTATGGAAATGAAGTTATTGAAACAGTGAATGAGTACAGATACCTGCGAGTTGTTTTTTCATCAAGACTTGCCCTAACCGCACATTTTAAATGTAAGATAACAGCTGCCAGATTTGGGATTAATAGTGTATGGCGAAGACTCATTTTGAATGATGAAGCACCTCTGTCAATGAAATGAGGAATTTTTGATTCGATAAGTAAAGCAGTTGTAACATATGCAGCACAGGTATTGGGATATGCGGAGAGAGAAGAACTAGAAAAATTTCTGAGGTTGTTTGTCAAGAAAATATTTGGACTACCGTGTAATACGCCAAATTATATAGTATACTTAGTGACAGGAAAGGAAATTTTGTGGTTGTATACTTTGAGCGTTCATATAAAATATGTATTGAATTCTTTTGAGATACCTGGCGACCGATATCAAACATTGATCGCAAGGCATTGTTTAAGATAAAAGTGTGGTTGGTATTCTGAATGGAGACGGATATTAAGTGAGTTTGATATTGAATTGCCGATAACAGCGGACAACTGGCAAGCAGCAAATTTCAGGAGGGGGTGGGAAGCAACGTGGGAGAGGGTAATGGAGAAGATAAAAGCTAAAGTTAAAAGTAAGTGGCTAGAGAGAAGAGAGCGGTCACAGTTTCACAGAATCTACGCAGATGTAAAATTATTTTTAATTGTTATGTGAATAATATTTACAACAGTTTCGCATCACAATATTTTATTGTAATTAGTCATGTTCGTTTAATATTATGTTATCCTTTGCTATTTTTTATTTTGTTAGATTTTTCGCTCACTTCCAATCTCTTAGTGAATGGATGCACATTCGATAATTCCATTGAGTGTTTGATGTAATCTAAAGTAATAAAATCTTCAGCTTGGCATTCAAGTCTCAAAAATAGCCTAGCATAATTAATAATAGCCCACAAAAGTTTTACATCATAATAATTTAGTTATTGTAGTGAGGTCTATGTTTTAACTCGGATTTTCTTTTGTCTGTCTGTCTGTCTGTATGTATGTATGTAACGCGTTGATAGAATTCTATGAGATTTGGCAGAAATATTCCTTTTTCAACTGCGCGTCGATGTATTAATACACAAGGTTTTTTTTCAAATTTTGCATTTTAAGGATAATATGAAAAGAGAAGGAATCCCTCATTACTCCGACATCACTGTATATAATTGACCGAGCGAAGTGAGGTCTAAGATTCATGTCGACGGCTGTGCATTTCTCTTTATGATTTTATGTTGCGCATTCACAGCGATATACGGCAATATATTTCCATGAAATTTAACAGGTATGTTCCTTTTTAACACTCTAACCGAAACCCCGGTCTGACAGGCCCAAGGGAATTTTTGTTAACCTATATTGGCAACACTGCTTAACGGTCACGCCCCATCCCCCCAATACCTTCCTTCAATCACCTCCCCAACTCGGTGACATATTGTTTGTTCAGTTCCGTTCAGTGTCTTGACCTTGACGGGTGAATTGTCAAAAACGTGCCGGTCTGAGAAGCCCAGGGTTTCGGTTAACGTTGTTTGGAGTACGGTTTTCCATATGTTATTTCTAGTATCTTTTAAGATTGGGTTTGGCTATTAATTTTATTTTACCCATTTTTATTGCATTTATTACACGAAATTATTCAATTTAAGTTCAAAGTTAAAACAGATTTTGTTTATACATTACAAGCAAGGATTCAAGTATTAGTCTCTTATTCTACAATAACTTCTTATAATGTTCTTGTTTTTTATAATTAAATAAAATTACAGTTTTTATAAAAAGCATTGTTTTTACTATCCTACATTCTTGTGCGTATTCTAGAGCAATATTTATGAACATTACTTAACAAAAACGCTGGAAAATGCATTACTTTACTATGGTGGTCTCACAGGCCCAGGGTTTCGGTTGGCGTTATAAAAATAGGGTTTCGGTAATAGTGTTAAATTGCGCGTCGACATATATACGAAGTTTTTCAAAATGTTGCATTTCAAAGATAATATAAAAGGAAAAGGAGCCTCCCAAAGATACTCACAAAGATACAGAATATCTCTTGCAGTTAACAGAAGGCTTGATGAACATGGATCTTTGAAAGTTGTTTTTTTTTTGCATGCATCCACTCTTTCAAATAGGATACATTATTCTGAATTATTCTGTGAACATAGGTGTAGACTACTTTCTAGGATCATGTAAATGTTAGGGTCAAGCTACTGAGAAGTCATGGTGGGGGGAGTGACAAGGCCGTCGTGTTTTTCTTAGGCTAGTTTCACACGGCAGAATCCCGTCTCCTGAAGATCATATTTCAGATCATTTCATATTTCGCAGCTCAAAGGCTTTCACAAGGGGATCTCAAATTTCAGACGCGTTTGCTCAGAGTATGACTCATTACTTTTCTCAAAGTATTCGGATTTGGATTCAGCGACCCCAAATTTTTTAAAGCGTAAGTCCCATTTTCGAAAATACCCAAAAACAAGGGAGTTACAGCAGTTTTTAATATAGCTTTTACATTATCATAAAGTTATGTTTAGTAAAAATGTACCTACTAAGATAATAATACTTCTGCCTCACAGGTAAAGGTTTTTAGAAGCTTTTAAACACTCTTGAAAAGTTCAAACATGAACATTTAAAAACATTAGGGGCCGGTTTCCGAGCTCGGGATTTAGCTGAGTCCAAGACTTTAAACAGCTGGAGTCAGAAATTTGGTTTTCCAAGACGGGGCGTAGTCGCAGTCATTGTCATAGTCACGTTTGAATTAAATCTCGAAAAAACTAGAAAATTGAACACAAAATAAAATAAAGAGAAAATAGTGTAAAGTTTCAGCTATTTTGAATTATTCAGGAATGTCTAATTCCGTCAAGGAAAAACGTTCCCAATTATAGAAATGAGAAAATAAAAACTAAGACTTCTATTATAAAAGCTGACCTTTTGGAAAGCCAATTTTCTGACTATTGATGTTTAGAGTCTGGGACTTAGCTAAATCCTGAGCTCGGAAACCGGCCCTAAAAGTTCTAGTTTAAAAAAAAAATTCCAGCTTTGAAAGTTTCAAACTTCAAAAGGTTGAATCCAAATATGGAATCAGAAATCATCTCCCATTATCACTCAATAAAATACGAGAAAAAGTAACCTTGTACAGTTAACTTCACTGAATTATTTACGTTGTCGGGATTTCAATTTTGTCATACAACAATCTA
>NC_052518.1:84547643-84665143 GCF_014356525.2 Nilaparvata lugens | reverse complement strand
CCTTGCCCCCCGGGCCCAGGGACCAGCATCAGGGGTCATTGACCTTTTACCTCCACCCACTTCAAGTCATCAACCTTTTATCTCTGCCCACTTCAAGTCATCAACCTTCTATCTCCGCCCATATCCATCAGTTTGATCCCCCCTCCACATCTAGATCTATCATTTTGTTCAAAACCAACTTTTTATCCTAGTCAGATGGTTTTTTTTTTTTGGATGTAACCATCATATCAATGTTTTAATTGATGTTCTTCTGGCGTTAAAAAATCATCCATATTGAATGGGATCTCTGGTTTAGACATTTTAATTCTTCGAAAAAAATCCTCCACACTATGTTCTAATGTGAAGCCACGACCTTCAAGCTCTGCCCAGTCAAATGTTCTTGAAGCCATTACACATTCTCCTATCAGATAATATGTATATCGGTACATTGCATCATGAATATATTGTTTGAATTCAGAATTATTGTACACATAATCCATCATACTCTCTTCTAATAACCTAATTCCGGTCTTAAGATTATCATAACTAACAAATCCAACTTTTTCTTTTTCATACTCATCTTTAGTTAATAGATTATTAATACTAATCTTTGCTTCTTCAGTAATTATCTTCAAACTTGATTTGAGATGATCAAATGACACTAGTCTAGCCTTCTCCTTATTAAAATCTTATATTGACAAAACTGTTCTTTTAAGTTCTTCTAATTGTTTCTTCAAACTATCTTTGGATGTAATCAAATCTGTCTTTTCCTTATCAAAGTCGGATCTAGTTGGAACTGTTTTCTTATGCTCAATTAACTGATTTTCTTAATATTCCTTAGCATGTATCTCATTACTTTTACCATGTGAAACACGTCCAAACCTGTCCACAGACATGTTGTAACTGGAAGACTGAATAAGACACTAACTTCAACCTTTCCTAATACATTTTTGCTTAGCCAGATCGAAAATAACCTCCCACAATTGATTACTATCTGTGATTGTTGTTATATGATGATCATTGCTACATCCATAGTGGAAATGCCCACGTTCCTCAATTACAATAATTATCTAAGAGTTCATACACATCAGATAAGATTGAATACTTTGAACTCGAATTTGACCATTCACTATCATCAGACAATTCTTTATCAGCATTATCCTTAACTCTAATATCATTCTCAACACAATATTGTGAGAATCTAATGCTATTAGCCAATTCTGTAAACTCGTCCAAAGTTATTCCCATTAACAACCTGGACAACTTTTTGAATTTAGAATAACTAAAACAATGAGACATATTTGAGGTTATGTTCTATCAAACAAGAAGTACTTATGTACAACTGAACTGCAGCTCTTACAAGCTTATACTAAATCAAATCTTATACTTACCTACTATTATATATGCTTTGCTTTCCACCTGACAGGAGGATGTAGGTATATAAACTTGAAAGTTGCATCAACTTTCAACTCCATATACCCCCATCTTTGTGCTGTACAAAGCGCGGGCGTTAGCTTAAAACCCTTCCCCATTTCAAAACTGAAACATTAATATCAATTCCATACTAAACCACTATGGATAACTCATAATAGTTTAATATAGAGATTTGATTTGTATACAGCTAAGAAATAGGCCTATTCCATTTTATTCCTCATCTAATTTGCTACATCATCCAGAAGTACCAATGATGGTTTATCCTCCTGGTGAATACATCTCATAACATACTTCCCATTATTAAAACTTTCCAAAGTTTGTCCATTTAGGTCTGATAAAAACCTTTCTGGCAAAAATACATCAAAAAACACACATTGTCCTCGCTTATTTTTCTCATATAATCGCAACACACTTCTCAATCCGAATGGTGTATGAACTATTCTCGCCTTATATTCTGGATAGCTGGAGTCAGACTTCAAGTCACATATCTGCACAATGGGAATACTCTCCCTTGATGTCTCATTAAATTTAGACAAATTGAACTGCTGCTGCTGCTGCATCATGTAGGAGTAGAATAACATGTCTCTGCACTCAACTGTTCTTAAACTGAGAATGAAAGCCACTTCACTATTGTATGCAGTATCACACTGTTTTCCCCCCTCCACTCATCAAGGTTTTCATGTTTAAACCAGTTTGCAGTTCACCATCACTGTTACCATTCTTCTTTGTTCCATCCCAAGGTCAGACATGATTGAACATGTTTGCAAATGTCAATAACCCTAAGGATCCTCTTTGTTAGATGAACTTATATTGCGCAACAGGTTCACTAATCCAATCTCATATTCCATATTATTATCTAAATCCAAAACTTGTGGTAGATTTTCATATAAATCACTACTCTTTCCAGAAAGTGTTATCACAACCATAGTAATCGCGGTAGTAGTACTTACCTCCACCTAAAAATAGTTACAACTGACCAGACAAGAATAATAAACATAGGTGACCACAAATATTTGTATTAGGTTTTTGTATCTCATCAGCATTATAAAATATATTCACAACTTCCTGCTTCTTCCAGTAATTTACCAATTGTAATGGTGGCTGTAGATTGCCTATGGGATCAAAATAGTATACATTATCACCTTGTTTGTCATAGGCCACCCAATGTGTACCTGGTCCAGTATGAGAATCCAGATTAACAATAGACATCTCATCATGATGGATTTTGTTAGGCAGCATATCAAGCATATACACACCATGCAGCGGAATTTTTAACAATACTGCCCATTATTCTAGATCATGACCAGACATAGCTTTACTAAGTTTGGCAATCATTTTTTACTACCTTTCCTTGATCTTCCTCTTGCTCTATGTTTTGATCGCTTTGATGTCCTTCTCCTCTTACTTTCCCTCATCAATAGACCACGCACATTATGAGGTGGCACTGATCCAGATGGAGAATCCAATACTCTTCCACCGCCACTACCACCACCAAAGTAGTTGGGGTATGGTCTGAGATAATAACCTTTTCCTGTAACATGATTCATCAAATGTTTAATCGCCTCCCTCCATATATATTCACTATTTCTTTTAGTTACACCTCTACTTCTCCCTTTCCTGCTGGACTTCTTTTGTGTTGACCTTTTTCTACAAATATGTGCTAATTTCATTCCAGATCCAATTGCCGACTTTGTCTTCATTGCTAATGTGACTAAATATGCTAATACCTTCTGACTATAGTCTGTTCTGGGATCCTTGAATATCACCCAAGCACTATCTGCTAAAATTTTATCTGCTCTTGAACGTGATAAGTTATCTGAAGATTGTGAATAACTTATATCATGAATCTGACAAGCTTTATCCAATGAATTTATTCCTTGATCACCTCGCTTAAGCCGGTTGTCTAGCTTTGTGCCAGGACTGCAGTATTGGGAGGAGTAACTCGATCGGTAGGAAGTCTATTGTCCTATTCAGAACACCTGAAGTAATGCTACCTGATTTTTTCACAATACCTTTAGCAATATTACCCAATGTGGATAATAAACCGCTACCTATCACCCCTTTCTGTCTGTGTGTGTTAGTCTTCTTTTTACTGGTAAGACAGCGCAACTTTACCATCTTCCCATCTAGACTATCTCTAGAATACTAACAATAACTTAATTGCACTACCCACCCACCTATCAATATATTATATGTGATTCTCTTATTTCTTCTAGAATTGAATTTATTTCAATTGAATGAGAATTGTTACCAGCTTTATGTGATTTTAATAGCAATTGCAAAAATGTAACCAACTCATTTGGATCATCATAGTATACATATGATCTATTATTTGTTAAATTCTTCAAGAAATTCAAACCTTTCCTCATTGTTGAGCGTGCAGTTCTATGTGTTTTTGATGGGAAGAGTTTTTGAACTAACAACAGTTTAATTCCATTATTCCTCTTCACATAGCCCAGTCTGTTTAAATGTGCACCTGTTGTAATCAGAATCTTTTTATAATTGCAAAAATCGTTCATACTACAATAATCCTCATTTGGCCACGCCTTGAATAATAATTCTAGTAAACCTCTTGTTATTTTGAATTTACCTTTTTCCAACAAAAATATGTTTATCTGAGAATATGATTGCAACTTTTTTCCCATGAAGTATGAACTTGTTTTAGAATCATACTGTATACCTAATGTAATAGACTTCTTTTTTAACAAATGAAAAGTATCCAAATAGCTGTCAACTATATCCTGTAACATGGTTTTCCTAATTAGAAAAGATTTGCTTAATGGAGGCAGATCTAGCCCCTTGTCAGTCTCCCCTTCTTCATCACTGAAATATTCAGATTCATCATCTACAGAATCTTCATCATCTGTTGGGTCTTCTTCTTTCTTAATATTGAATTTACATTCAGAATCATTCATTTCATTTTTGATTTGTTTCTCAATTTTCATTGATGATTCTTTCAATTCTTGAATAGGATTTATAAATGGTGCTAATCTTTCCTTCAAATTCAACTCTGATTCAGATTGCATACCCCGTAAAATATTATATTTTTCAACAATTGATTTCCTCAAATCATGAATTTTATTTGTTAACACATCTTTATCATCCCTTACATCTGTAATCTTTCCTATTCCTCTCTTTTTCACCTTCACCTCACCTTGCCTGTTAACAATCTTACTTACTTTCATATTTGCAGCAAACACTCAATAAGAGTACTGTTTGATAACTAACTCAATATTATAATTTATTCTGCTAAACTAGCTCTCCTTGTTTATCACTAAACTTTGTTGGGTCTAAGAATGTGTCCAAATTTTATCTATACCTACCATCATGTAACTTATAATCAGTATAAATGGTGATGAAATTATGTCCATTACCTTTCATCCAAACATCTGAACACATATTTTTGAAAGTGTTAAAGTTCATATCGGACTCTGCAAAATCTCTATGGACTAGCTTCAAAGAAAGTAAGTCTATTCGAAAAACCAAAATCAGATCTGTATTTTCTCTGATTATATGTTTGGGTATAGTCACATAGGACTGGTTTAGATATATCACATCAATATTCATATGTCTTCCCATGCTAAAATAATCTCGAATACGTGCAACTTTCTGCAATTGCAAGTCATCAAAAATCACCAACTATCCTTTTCTAAATCATTCGGATTTGGTATGCTTGAAATATTATTCAACATACAAAACTTAATAAATTTTAGTGTGGAGAAGACTTTTTCCAAAAATACATACTTGGGCTGATATAAGGATTTACTAAACAAATATAAGCTTTGAAAACATAATGTTTTTCTATGGAAAATAAGGTTTAGGAGAATGTTTGTCTTGCCAGAAGAAGAACCACAAACAATTATTGATCGGATATGATTTGGAAAAAGCATGCCATGCTTACTTTTGTTCATGTCAGCCATTTTTGTAGTGACAATTAGTTCATCAAAATTTAAAATAGGAATTTCAACTTCATCTCCATGTACATTTTCATCTTTCTTCAGATTCTGCTTATCATTCATGTCTTATGTGTTCATGAACACACTTCACCTACAACTAACAGTTCAAACACAGGTTTTTCACAAATAATACAAAATCAAGATGAAATGCTCTTATATTTACCTCTCAAAAAATTACATACACTACATTCAGAAAATAACATAATATTCCAGAATATACACTCATCTTCTACTGTAAAAAAGTATTTTACAAAACATGCTACCCTTGCTAATGATACAATTTTCTATGTTCATGTTTAAAACATATTAATAACTGTTACAAGCAAACAAATTAACTACATATAATCAATTTTCAATTACTAAATTTTTTCAATTTATAATGTACTAACAATTGATTTTAGAAAAAGCTTTTTCATTTTGTCTTAAAATTTATGTAAGCTAGATTTGCGCATTTAATCATTGTTTCCGTAAAAAGTTTATCTGTATCCATATCTGGTTTTGCTCATTCTTTGATGAATTCCCTAATTTTATAAACAGAATATGATAATGACTTACAAAAACATCGTTCAGGAAGCTCATAGGCAGATTTCCTGCATATCCTTTCACTTAGTAATTTGCTACCAGAATAACATACACTCAAATGTAGCTGTCTTTCTAAATCACTTTTTCCTGCTCTCACAAACCATAGAAAATCATCAAGGTCTACATAGTTTTTTCTGTAATTCGCTATTAAATCAACAAAACTCATGAGAATGTCACACATACAACATTGATAACGTGGAATTATGCTAGCTATGATATCCATGTCTCTGAAAGCAAATATAATAACAATATTAGTATAATTGCTACAGACAATTACTTTTTTTTAATCCTGCTTCTAGACCACACTGTTCTAATAAATTGTAAGAAAAATCTTCACCAGCTGATTTTAAAGTTTCATTTTCATTAATATGCTTTTGTATGATAGATACTTTCATAGCTAGAAAAGAACAGGGACATGTATCTGTTACATCAGGACAGTGTTTCCCTTCACGTTTTAACTTATCAAAATCTATTTTTGACATATAACAGAATCTTAAATGTCCAAACTTTCTTTCAGCCCTCCCATCTAAAAACAAAAGATAGTCCTTTAATGTAAGACCTGAATTTGCATAATCCTTTAAGCTATGAATAAGATTGTCCAATAACACTGTTAGACTACAACGGTGAGCTTCCAATTTGAAATTTGCAGTAGATGTCATAATCTGAAATAATATATGCACATTTCACCTTCAAATTAGTCTTTTTATATAATCTTAAAACTAGTCTTCTTCATAATATAATCCAGCATCTATACCACAAACTTTTATAAGTTTTCTTGCAAATTATTTTCCTACATGATGATATTCAAACATATCATCACTCAGATAATCTATTAACTTTTGCATTGCTGAAGATAATTTTGAGCATTCACATTGATTTCTCTTGCAATAACCCCAATGATCAAATTTCCTATTTACATTCAAATTCCAGATAAGCTCATTGAGAAGGAAATCATGTCCAACATATTTTTCCATCTCAGTAATAATAGTACTAAGAAGCTCTAATAGAATACTGTATTTGAAAATCATTGTCAGAATGTCTGACTGCATATCTGAAAAATACATAACTATTATTATTAATTCAAAATAAGATCTTTTTCATCAATCCAACTTGGTTCTATAAACCCAAACCATTTAACTAGAACTTTTCACCCCTTACGCCTCAACACCTTCTCAACTTAGTAAACATTTCTATCAGATTCATTTGTTCATAAAACCTTCCAATAATATTTTCACCAGACAGATCTTTCAATGACTATGTTGGCGGTATCGTAGCATGAACTCCGACTATTCCAAATAATTCTAAACTCCAATTCATTTCATAGGCTTTTTCGAAGAATTTTTTGTATTTAGAAATCCTCACTATATCACCTAACAAAAACTTAGGACGAATAGGTTTATTACTTCTACTCAAGTGTTTTCTATTCAATTCAGCAATGATTTGTTTCTCATGTTTCAATGTTACTTCAGCTGGTTTCATTTTAATAGTAGAATGGAATGAATTATTATATTGATCAACAATCTTGTCTAACCAAGATTCCCATTTATAATTACCAGTTGCAGTGAAATAGTGATATATACACATCTTTAAAGTTCTGTTGAAATTTTTTTGTGTAGTTGAGAAGTTGATATTGTGGTAATTATTCATATTGAATGAAAAAAGACTAAGAAATTGTCAAAAAACCACTGATTTATTGATAATTAGAAAGACCGGTTCCGGTTATTACACCATTGTCAATCTCTGATAAACCTCTGAGTTTATCAGAGATTGACAATGGTGTAATAACCGGAACCGGTCTTTCTAATTATCAATAAATCAGTGGTTTTTTGACAATTTCTTAGTCTTTTTTCATTCAATTCTGTTGAAATGTTCAATGAATGCTGCATGAGAATTCGTGTAGACACTATAGTGATGTATCTTAAAAATGTTGTAGTAGAGCCTTTACTTGAGAATTATAAAATTCCTACCCATTGTCTGTACAGAATAACTTGATGCTGAGATTTCTCTTAAATATTGGTCTTAAAGCATCACTTACTTTACGAGCTGCTTTTGTCTTTAGTGGAACAGCATAAGCAAACTTTGTAAATGCATTTATAACAGTTAAAATATATTTATAGTTCGAATTTATTTTAACAAAATCTCCCATTTCTATAAGGTCTGCCTGTAACATGTCATTAACCCCCTTTAAAACATAACTCCTCTCCATAAAGTTTTTACGGACAGATTTATGCAACACATTTGCCAACCGCTCACGTACATTGCTCATTTTATCCTGTTCTCTCTTTAACTAGCAGATGGATACTGAAGTTTCAATCATAGCCGCACTTATTCTATACACGTTTTAATTACAATCAATATGGTTGAGGTTATCCAGTCTGCTGCATTGGGATTTACTGTACCAACGCTTCTTCTGTATCATTTTCATCATTATCTTCTTCTGCTACATTCAATTCTTTTTCAAGTCTGATATGATGTTCAATCTGATTATGTCCCCAGGCTAGTGTATTGATATTATCGGGTAGAATAAAGCGTTTGTCATCAAGTGGGCAAATAGCTATTTTTGATATCCTGATTTCAAAAACATTGTGCAGATATGAACGTAATAAGTTGGATGATTCATAATGAATCTTCCTATTGAATAGACAATGCTTATATATTTCAAATTTTAAATTATTATCAATTATATAATGTGACACCCCTTTAGCTATATTCTTATTAGCGATTTCATTTGATTTATTAATATATAAGAAAGAATAAAGTTTCGGTCTTAAACCTGAGAATTTTGTTATTATTAGCGAACACATTTCATCCTTCATGACACCGAGTTTCCTGTAATTGGTCAAACTATAACATTTGTGGGTGGGAGGGTATCCACTCGTATCAAATAGATGTGCATTATTTTTCATATCCTCATAAAAATCATCTGTTTCTATGTGATAGAGAAAAGAATCTGTGTCAGACATGAGTATTTTCACCCTTTGGTAATCATACATTTGGAGAATCTTATTATAATGAAAGTCATACATAACTAGTTTGCTCAAATCTAGAACTGTAAACCTGCAATAAATTGGTGGGTTCAATACAATATCATACTTTTTCAACTCCACTCCAATCACATTTGCATTAAACATATTCCACCGCTTCACATTTGGACGTGATAATACTCTTTCTAATCGCTTCTCATCAGTAATCAATCTCATATTCAATCTATTTCTAACACGTTCAATTAGTTTTCCATAAATCGAGTTTGTAAGATTCTTGTACTGTGTTGATTCGAATGCATTTTTACTCTCCTGTCGATGTTTTGTGTTGAGGTTAATATATTCTTTCAACCAAGCAGATTGACTAAATGCGATAATATGATGAATTTTTGTTAATTCCATTCCCAGTGTCAAATATAGTTTCAAATTTCGCTAATGTAATACATAATTCTTTCTACAATCAAGTGTGGCTAAAAGCTTGGTTGACACTCTCTGTGTGCATTGATTGTTAGTTATTTGATATTTGGAGAATAGCTCTACAGGTGGTAAACCTTTTATTGGGGTGAGAGGGTAATCGTTGTGTTTATCGTGAAGATGAGAGGGATAATTTAGATCTACTTCTAGGACATAACCCGTTTGAGCATCATCTGGATTGTTGAATACATTGAAGGAAGATATTTCTGTCTCCGTCAACCACCTAAAGCCACCAAATGGTAGATATTTAGTCATACAAGCCCCGTACAAGCTGTTCACAGCTGTTCACAAGCTGTTGAGGTAGCAACGATAGGATGTAGGTTTTCCACTATCATATTCATTATTCATGTAGGGGTTATTGGCTTCCACATATCTGTTTGGAATCACAGATAAACCACCTCATATTGATGATTCAAAGAGAAGGTGCATACATGGATCAGTTAATAATTCTAATTTAACTTTAGTTTTATATAGCATAGCCTGAAATGAGTAATGAGCTAATGATAAAAATTGAGCTACATCAAGACCATAACTTTTATAGAAGATAGATCTTAAATCTTCAAATACATCTGATAAGCAGAGGATGTCTCTCAAAAGATAATTGTTATGATAATCACCAAAAGTTTTCATAGACAAACCCTCCAAACCTCTTGCATGTTTATAATCAACTTCATCTAAAGCTTTCTCAGTTAGACTGTTATAAAAATGTTCTATAGAAGGTAACCGGTTTTCATTGAATTTATGGGGTCCATCAATATAAGAATATGGATATACCACTTTTCTTAAAAATAGTTTCTGTTGTGACTGATCCTTGAAAATTGAACACAGTCGTTTAAATTTTGTTCTATAGTCATCACAATCAGCTAGATTCTTCACTAAAGTTTCTAATGAAGTATTTAAAAATTGTAAACTGTCTATGAATCTAATATGACCTAAACTGATTGTTAAAAATTTCTCACTGCTATTCGCAATGCATCTCAATTTATTGTTATTGAAAGCTAAAGCTTGTATTACAAAATGACTATCATACCCCCTGAAATTATGAAATACACAAGGAATAAAAGTGGGTTTCTTAGCATTGAGGTTACATGTTGCATGAGCAGCTTTTTCAAAACGTCCAGTAGCATGATTGTGATCCCTCACTTTAATATTGGTAAGTGTAAACGGTTTTTTACAAAATCTGCATATTTGTGCATTATCAAGCATAGATTGTTCTTCTTCTGTTAAGTCGAACATGGGTGTTTCTACAATTAAATCCTTGTAGAGTTCATCACCAATATTAGTAACATGTTTCAAGAATTTTTCAATAATATTTTCACCTACAAAGTTTGCTCTATACAAATATGGGCCCATACAAATCTCTCTATTTTCATTCAGAACAACAAAAGCATAGCTACAAGCAGTATGTCTGGCTTGTTTTTCAGTATAAGATCTGGATCTTCGTGACTCACCCTCACCTGAGCTATCTTCTTTTTCTTCTTCATCATCATCTCCTTCATCATTTATTGGTATTATAAAAGACTCAAAGTCTGCATTTAATATATACTCACAGTTTTCTGTAAATGTGTAGTTTGTAAACTCAAGAATGTTCTTCCCAGGCTTTGGAAGACTAACTTTCTGTTCACCGAATTTGCTACAAATTTCAATGTGTTTTTGTAAATTTAACTCGCCATCAATATTAGTTCTCTTATTTGATGTAAACCGGTGAAAACAGAAAGGACATATATGAACAGATTTTCTACCATTTGTTAAATGACATAAAAGACAGCTAAGTCCGTTTTTATTTTGACTTGTGTTTATAAGAACGTAATGCGAACGGTTTAGGTAACATTCTCTAAATAACAGAAGCAAATTTATATTATACTCTCTGTCTCTGTGTGTAGTCACTTGGTATGGGAAAAATTTCTTATGGGCGCTGTCATAGCCAATGACAGTAATGCTTATGTTTGGGTTTAATCCTTCAAATTTCAAAATATTGTGTGAAGAAATTGGAAATCTTATAGAATCAATTCTAAGTTCGCTTTTAAATTGTTTCAAATATTGAACATTCAAATTGTTACGTCTATAATGAAAATAAGCCAAGATGCTCCAACGAAAACAATATGAATCATTATTTTTAATGTTTATCAGAACTTTCTTGTTGACAAGTTCTGGCAGTGTTTCTATGTATGTCGAATCACCGCCATAAATGGGATTATATTTTATAAAATTAACATCTAAATTCAAAATATGATTCACCACCCAACCAGAACCATGAGAAACAAATCGCTCTAAACCAGTATTTAACTTACTAGATGCTAAGTTAAATTGATGTGTCAATTCATTGGTATTTTGATTTATATTAATAATATTATAAGATGCGCTATGAAATGTTGCAATTGTCTCCACATTCATAGTCTGTTCTAGACCATCCAATGTCGGTGGTAGAGGTGCTATTTTCATCAGATGGACTTTTACAGCAATAAACCAACGTATGTTACCATCAAAAATGACTGAATCATTGATTAAAATGTTGAATATTGTTTCTTTCAAAGTTGTTAAAATCAATTGTAAATCCAACTGGGTTTCATTGAATGAGAATCTATATCTCACAACATTTCCATTAATAGCTGTAGTTTTTTCTAATGTGTATTCCTTAATAATTTTATAATACTGTACACATATACCTTACACACTCTAATACTGTATAATAGAAAAGCAATATAAGAAATCCTGCAGCTCTGGGTTCGACCTCCCCAGATTCTCACAATACTGTGTTGAAAATGTAAAGTCGAATTAAATGGTCGAATTTCGAGTTCAAAGAATTCAATCTCATCTGAAGTATATGAACTCTCAGATCTTAACACTAGAGTTAGATAATTAGGAGAGAATTTGATAGTTTGTGTCTCCAATAATGCTGAATTCAAACAATATAATTCATGATGCGTTGCCCTGATACACTTATTATCTACCATTTTACATGTGCTCTAATACTGTATAATAGGAAAGGAGAGTTATAGCTCAATTGTGGAACCGTTTTGTGACTCATTCATGTGGAAGAGGAGATGAATAATAATTTTAAATAGTTGAAGATAGTCTGGCAATGTGGGCAGGGGTGATATGTTCATGACGTTGAAGAGAGTAGACGAAACGTAGACAATAATTTTGGCAACTCTGTAGTTTATCATTCAGAGTGACTTGCATATCGTTGAGAACATAATTACAATACATTAAATGTGGGAAGATAAGAGATTGAACCAATAACAATTAAATGTTTCTGGGGAGGATGTCGTGCATTTTCTTCAATGAATGCATCACTGAAAATACCTGTTTACATATTTTGTTTATTTGTTCTGACCAGTCAAGAGTATTATTCATAATAATTCCTAAATAATTTTTAACTGAGCTACAGTAAGGATTGTCATTACCATCTACACTAATTTTGTGAATCGATTCTAGGTCAATATTGTTTATAAGATGATAATACCCAATTATAATAGGTTGTATTTTGATGGGATTAAGCTTAATGCCATTTTTCTTTGTCCATTTAAATATCGAATTGATATCTTGATTCATAATTCCAACTGTTTCATCTTTTTTTCTTATGGGACCGCTCAAATAAATTTGAAGGTCATCTGCATAAAGTATGGAAGCTGGAGAACTTGATAATGGGAGAAAGGTCATTAGCATACAAAGTGAATAGGAGAGGGCCTAAAATTGAACCTTGTGGTACTCCATGCATAACATTTTTCCAATTTGACTTGTCACCGACAGATACACATTGTTTCCTACCTAAGAGATAGGATTTGAACCAGATTAGGGAGTTGTGACTAAAACCAAGAATAGCTTACTTATTTAAAAGAACTTTATGATCAACAGTATCAAATGCTTTAGAAAAATCAAATAGGGTGAGGATGGTGCATTTTCTTTGGTCCATAGCTGATCTTATATCATCAGTGACACAAAGCAGAGCTGTCTCAGTTAAATGGAATTTCCTAAAGCCTGATTGGAAGTTATGAAGCTTTCTATTGTTGTTTAGAAAATCTAAAAATTGAGCATGAATGAGTCTCTCTAGCACTTTGGACAATGCAGGTAGAATGCTGATTGGTCTGAAATCCTCAACTTTATTGGGTGATGCAACTTTATTTAGAGGGCGAACCAGTGCAAACTTCCAGTTCTCAGGGAAATTGCCTTCTTCAAGTGACTTGTTGAAAATGTATGTAATGGTTGGTAAAACATCTAAAAACATCTTCTTGATAAATTTAATAGGAATTTTGTCTACACCCATAGCATTACTAAGAATACGTTGAATTGCTTTGAAAGTGTCTTCTTCTGAGATTGGATGGAAATGGAATTGATCAATAAGTGGTATATCTAAGTTTGAAACATGCTCTTCAAGATCATTGATATGATTACCAATTACAACTTCGTCGCGTTGGTTGGAATGTGAAACGAAATGATCATTTATATTGTCCAATGGTAAATCAATTTGGGGATTCGATTTCTGTTTGCCAAGCCCGAATTCTTTTATACCCTGCCAGAGTGATTTAGAGTCTATTGTCTATTGTTTGTCATGAACGAATTCAAGTACCTAATCTTTGAGTTCCGTAACTCCTGTTTGACTCTATTTCTAAGGCTCCTACACTCTATCAAACTGTCCAAGTCGAATGTCTTTTTAAATGTTCTATGTGCTTTGTCTCTACGCCCCATCATCTTAAGTATGTCTTCAGTCGGTACTCGTCGTTCTCTATTATCCTCCTTGTCACATAAGGTGCATGTTTGTCATACAAAGTCAAAGTCCAATATTCTCGAAAGTCTTGACCATGTCATCAACTGAGGGTAATGCTTCAATTCGATGCCATGGAGTCTGAGCCACATCATTCAGAAAGGCAGCTTCTTCAAAGTTTTTGAAGTCTCTTCAAGTGATAATTTTCTGTGATAACGTGATAAAGTTGCGGAGATTGAAAAGGATAGCGCTATCTGTTTTATTGAATGATAGACAAGGATAGCAACACCAATGTTAATCGAATACTGCCATTATAATGTAGACCTCACTATTGATACACTTTTTTAGTTGTGAATCATTACATTCTATACTCTGTCCAAATAGTTGGCAGGACTGGACTGCCCAGTTTGTATGCTGTATTTATCTGTTTACTCCGTATTTATCTAGAATTTTAATTATAATACTAAAACATTTATAGAATTGGTGATTTCAGACTTCAGACATTTGTTATAGTGGTTAGAAGTGAATTGAAGCAGTAATTTACCTGATTGTTTAAACCTTATTGTCAAAAAGTGTTTCGGAGGATTTGGCTATTTGTGTAGTAAGCAGGTTAGTTTTGCAAGTGCAATTTGTTGAGAAATTGAGAATAGTTTTTACAAGTATATTACTGTATTGCAGTTGTTGTCAGCTTGAGACTCACTAACTAACCGTCTTGTGATTAGATAACATGGTATTTCGGACTGTGTTCTCTGCGACTCAATGATCAGCTGCTTAAAATCAAAATTTTTATTTGTTATCGAACATATTTCATACAAATAGAGTTGCTATCCATGTATCAGCATTTGGAAACAATATAACATTCAAATAATATATCTAATATATATCAAATAATATATTATTTGATGTATATTATATATATGATATATATATAAATATATATAGCACATACCAGAAAACACTTTAAAGTTTTCAATATAAATTAAAACAGGAGATACGATATAAATAGATTGAAACACTTAAAAACTTACATTAGAAATGACTGCAGTTTTGAATCCAACGGTTGTGTCTGTTTCCCCCATTTCTAATGTAAGTTTTTAAGTGTTTTCAATCTATTTATATCGTGTCTCCTGTTTTAATTTATATATATATATATATATATATATATATATATATATATATATATATAATATATATATATATATGACAATATCACTCAACAAGATACAATGAAGGAAACTTAATAACAATAATCAACCGAAACAATATAGTGAATAATTAATCAGAAAACCAGTAAGGAATGAATGACTAGGAGAATTATGCATGAGTAGAAAAATTAAACATTAAACTTCGGCTAATGATGATTTATTCTGACCAGCAACCAAACTCTACAACGCACACGTTCATAAAAAATATATCAATTTATAATTACAAAATATAGTGGCAGAGAACTCATTCAGACAAAACATACCAATTTCATTGGAGATTTTCACCATTATCGTATCTATATTTAAGATTATATTTTAACAAATTATCTGTATTTGATCTTGATACGAGTTCATGGATCTTATAAATAGAACATTTTTCACATAAATATAAACATTATGAATCTTTTCTACTGAGAAATTTGACAACAATATCATTATTTTATCTTGATTCTGAACTACATTTTGATATTAAATAATGAGTCCACGTCTAGAACTCTCATAAACCGGGCAAGATAAGAAAATATGCTCAAGATCTTCTATTGCGTTTGTATTGCAACTGTACCGAACAGTTAACTAGATAACTCTTCCCTTGCAGAAAAAAAAACAATCATTCTTTTCGATGATAGCCTTAGCTGTGCTACACATCTTATTTTTTCTATACCGATTCTCATACTCAACTCATCTCCTAATGAGAAATCGGGGTTTATAATTTTGTAAAAAGAATGAGCTTCAGATTCCAGGGATCTATTTATATCCGTAAGCCTAAGGCCTACCATACACGTTTCGATCGGTCTTAAGGCCCGGACTGTTCAGTCCGGTCTTAGGGCCGGGCCTCAATGGCGGTCTCCCCATTCACGTACCGGTCGGCCTTGCGGCCGTTGCGTATCCAGTCACGCGGTAGCAACAATTCACACTGAATTATTGTATTGTGTATTAAGTCTAACGTTTTCGAATTAAGTCTATGATGCTATAAAAATATTGCTAGATAAAATAATTATGATGATTATGATCTTGAATATTCATCATATTATATGTTATCATACAGACAGATTTTTGAAACATGTTGTACAATTTTTGAAACAATTTGGTACACAATACATACATACCATGCAGACGCTCTCCTAACTTTAAAATTCCTTGGAGACCAAAATACGACCTTCCGACTACTTTTGAAAATTGAAAAATTAATTTCAAATGAACTCTGTGAAACTTTCTCGCTTTCACCACCCACTTATCTTTCGAAAAAAAAAGTTTCCAGCATGACGAAAATTTAATGTTTTCTCATTTCTGCTCGAAATGTATCGACGTTGACGAACATTATAATCATTAATTGAAAAATTATCATGGGTTGGATAAAAATCATCCAGACACCAATGGAAAGGAGACATTCTCTCCATTAATTTGATATAAAATTATTACGCATTACGACGCCCCATGATTCTGAGAGAAGTGATATTCAAAAGAAAAACAAATCTCCGCGATGTTCTCAATTCTATCATAAAAATTAAATTTCCTTTTAATCTTCCAACCCTGAAACTTTTTCTAGCACTACTAGGATATCGGGGTTGATATTCTACATCCAATTATGACGTTGAATTGGAAATTTGTAAATTTAGCAACAATTAGCTACACATCAATTGGCAACCTTGTAATTTTCTCGGATGTCTCAACTTATTTTACACAGACTATAACACCTGATTTTATATAAAAGAATCAATATTGAGTTTTTCAAATCACTACTATTTCTCTATCTCCTTAGACAGGTATTACATAGTAATATTTCTATTGTCATAGTTGATCATATTATCATTATTACCGTATTTGAACAGAGAGGAAAATACAAAATCTAATTTTTATCTCATTTCATGTGATCAACTACAACTATTATGATATGAAAATAGGAATATGATAATCATTTATTATATTATTATACCAGCCTCATCAGATAATTTATTCAGCCGAATGTGATGCCACACTCCAAAAACACCACCAAACTCTACACTCCACTATTACACACACACACACTGACCCTACTGCTTGGGGGATTGTTGATTCCCCAACTATTCAACTCACTCTGAAGCAAAACTGGGGGATGATCAGTGCAGTATGCGTTACCTGAAAAAACGGGTTTTTATTGTGACTATTAACTTTCTCCTACTCACACTGAGGCACAACTAGAGATGAAAAATGAATATCGACTTTCTCAAAAAATCGATTTTTATTTTTTTATTTATTCATTCACAATATCACATCGGAAACAACTGGTAATGACCCAAATATGTTTCCTTAACACAACAATAAGTACAGTATACAGTTCAATCAAAACAAAAAAAGATACTACGACTAACGTTTGAGAAGAAAAAAAAATACTAAGAAACTACTCTTATGTTACGATGCAAATCAAAAATCGATTTTTCAACAAATCGTTTTTTAGAATAATTTTGCTATCCATAACACGTGCAAAACGTGTTGACTGAGGATAGATAATAGGGCGGAGGGGGAAGAGCGGGTGTTTTGGCCTTAAGATGAAACCAGGTTTCCCCATTTACGTTCAGTTCCGTCTCAAGAGCAATTAAAATTAATCCGTCTTGAGGCCGGGCCTCACTGGATTCCAGTGCGGCCGAAATCCGGCCTTGAGACCTCTTTTCGTCTTGAGGCGACACCATACACGTTTCGATCGGCCCTAAGACCGGGACTGAACAGTCCGGGCCTCAAGACCGATCGAAACGTGTATGGTAGGCCTAAGTCTATCCCTGAATAAATTTGAAAGGATTTTTATCTCTGCTCCATTAATATTCTGAAACTCTCTATTATAGTGTTCCCATATTTCCGGACACATATTTCTTAATTGTGAAATCCAATTATTGTTTCTATTTGGTACACCAAGGAGGAACTTTTCTCGAAGAATAGAAAACATTATTGCGGGGTACCTATGAGCTGGCATTCTCTGTATTGTTAATAGCCATTGTAGAGCTCGCCGAAAAACTGTATGCTTGAAGCTGTTTGTTGCCGTCTCCAGCCTCAGCATCCAACCTGGCGTACTTGCATGTAACCTCAAAACACGCTTTAAGAATTGATTTTGAATCCTCTCCAAACTATCGCAGTATCCCAGGGACCATGTTTCCGAGCCATAAAGGATTACTGGGGAGACTATCGACTCAAAAAGTTTAATTTTTGAGGACCAGGAGTCTTTTACCAATATATTGATAAGAGCATCGGTCGCACACGTAGCCGTTTTTAGTAGCCTATGCGAAGCCTACCTGAATGTTCCTCTACAAGAAACCCAGACTCCCAAGTAGCAGTAGCCGCTGTCTATTGGCAGCCTACATCCTTTATAGTAGAATTTATAATTGTTTGTTGTACCGGCCCCTACTGAAGAATACTACTCTTGTCTTTGCTGTGTTGACCTTGAGTTCAGCTTTCTGACAGTAATCCTCTAAGCATGTTATTTTATTTCTGAGGTCAACAGCACTGTCAGCAACAATGACTATATCGTCCGCATAAGCCAGCCATAATCATAACGTCATTATTCTTATCTACTTCTAATCCATGTAGCACTCTTTTCCGAAAATATGTCTCAATATCGGATAGGAACAAGGTAAAGAGCAAAGGTGATAATTGATCCCCCTCCAAAACGCCCCTCTCCACCTTCACACTGGTTTCCTCTTCTCCGTTATCGAGAATTATGGTTGCCTGGCCATAAATTGAGCTCATTATTCTAATCAGTTTTGTACTTATGCCTAAAGTTCCCAATTTGTACCATAGTTTTGTATGATTGATGGATCCAAATGCGGACTCAAAATCCACGAAAAGTGCAAGAAAGGCTTCCGTTTACAGTCTAGAAATAGATGTGTGATAGCACTTAGGGTGAATAAATGATCTCTACAACCCCTGTTACATCTAAACCCTGCTTGATGTTCTGGTAGGAGATTACAGCTTTCCACCCACTCCAACAGCCGATGACCTATTGCTGAAGTAAACATTTTCATTATAGTATTAATTAAAGCAATACATCTATAATTTTTGAGGTTCTTTTACATCTCCCTTCTTAAACAATTGAAATATCATAATTTTAGCCCACTCTACAGGAGTTTTCTCTTCTCTAATAATTCTGTTGAAAAGCCCCTTCAAATAATATATCCCTTTGTCTGGTAAAGCCTTATAGAATTCATTTAGAATACCATCCTCGCCCGCTGCTTTATTACTTTTAAGATTATTAATTACTGCAATAATCTCTTCTCTACTGAAATCTACGTCCAAAAAAGGATGTCTTGCGTCCGAAAAATTGAATTCCACAAATTCTCCTTCTAATTTATATTTTTCACGGAAGTGATTGACCCATATCTCTGTCTCTATATTATTACACCTTGGTTTCCTTATCTTGAAATGTTTCACAGATAACCAAAATTCCTTACTCGACCTAACGTTAGATAATCTATCTCTCCATTCATTCTGATAAGCTACCTTCTTCTGTCGAATGAATTCTTTGTACTTTTTCTTCTCTGAAATGAAATTATTCAATATAGTTTCGTTGAAGTTCTCCTTTTCAGCTCTCTGTATGTTTTTCTCAGCTTCCTCTTCAACTCTCTACATTCCCTATCATACCACGGCTGATTGGTGCTGCTTAAAACCTGTTTTCTTTATCATACCTGATTGATGGGCGCAATTCTTTACTGTTGATTTCAAAGTTTTGTCGAGTATATTGCAGTTAAATTCTAAATCAAGGGGGAGAAATTCTTCTATTAAATTAAAGTAGGTACTGTATTTTCCAATCTCCTATCCATTTTAGTTTAGTTTTGAATGTTCTTTCTGGCTCTATTATCCTATTTATAGTGGTTGCTTTTTCAATTTCTATCATTATCGCCATGTAACCAAGTAACCTCTGCTTGTGGACCAATCAACGATTGAGACGGTTTAAAGTCTGCAGGCGGTTTTTAGTTTGAATTGCTGTGCTTTCCACTTGATACTGTTTTTTAGGAAGGTTCTGATACAGTGTTATTCTTCAATCAATAAATAATGTGAGAATATCTGATAACATGAACTCGGCAATAAAGCAGTGCAAAACAGCCAAAGGTATTCCGGCTATATTGTACAGGGGTATTAAATTTGGGAAGGATTCATACACGGGTAAAGGGGATGTTACGTGGAAATGTCTAAAAAAGAACTGTACTGTTTTAATGAAAACGAATTCAGATACTTGTGTGATTGGAAGTGTAACGGGTCAACATGCGCATGAAGTTGTGTCATATACAGAAAATAACGCTGCTCTCAGCTTGGAGCAAGAGAATGAACATTTAAAAGCGCGTATGAAGGTATTGGAGGAACAGTGGAACGCCGCAATTGATCGCTCTATGGATCTCGATATTCGCCTCATAGAATTATCATCTTGTGAGTCGCGATTGAATGATAAAATGGAAAATACTGAAAAGCTCACACATGTAAATCCACTAGTAGATCGTGTGAGCCAGTTCCTTAGAACAGAACTCCTTTCGGATGCGGACATTGATTGTTATTGTAGTTTTTTAATTGATTCGTTTCCTGGAAATTATGTGGTCATGCCAGCAATAACGGCAATGATTATCAATGATGAGGAAGCTGATTTATCTTTTATAAGTAATAGTGTTAAAGAAAATAATTTTTCCAAGGTACCTTGGAAAGTGACCATTTTTGCACTGATTGCAGGCCGCAAAGAATCACTTTTCCGCTCTAGTGCGCAAAGTATTACTTTGCGTACTCTTAATACTTTGCATATTATCTTGCAGCCATCCCAATCAGCTGTTGACATTGTTGGCATGTATTTTGAATGCGAATTTGTTCTGTCTATATTTTTTCTGATTTTCAAATAAATAGAAATGAGAACTCATTATATTATACATCTTGAATATTATTAATTAATTATTCATCATATCAAATAATATTTTTTTCATTCATAAATTAATTGAAAAATTATTTAGAAATTAAGATTTACTCAAAATTATTCAAAGTTTCAAAATAATTGAATAAATTTAATTTTTAATTTGAATAAATTATCGATTATTAATTTTCAATTGGATTATCAAGTTTAAAATGAATTTAAGTTGTTATTAATAACAAAATTATACAGACAAACATTTGATGGATTTCAGCCATCATTTCACCCATAATAAACCACTTTTCATATTCAATGGTAACTGTAGGAAAAATTAAATGTGAAATACGTGCGCGAAGTTCCTCTGCTGCACTCAAGAAGCCATTCTGTCGCCTACGGCTCGGGCGTAAACGTTTCTTTCGGTGCAGCAAACTGTCACTTTGCGCACTAGTTGCACAAATAACTATTACTGCTTTTGTAGTAAATGACGGTCGGCAGGCAGAAGCAATTGACGGATGGTGCGGTTCTCATTGGAGTAATGTTATTTATGATTCTTTTAATTGTAAATTTTATATAATGGACTCGATGAGCAGATGTAATGAGAAAATCTCCATGTCTCTGATAAGAAGAGTTGGCTCAATCTTAAACTACAATTATCAATGTCCTTCCATGTCCTCAACAGACTAATAATTACGATTGCGGAGTTTCTGCTATGTATTTTCTAGAGGAAGTATTTAAATATAGGAAAATGAATAGTAGTTTAACCTGTCTGGAAAATGGCCTCTCTCTTAATGTAAACTTTGATGCTACTGTATATAGGTGGAAAATTCTATGTAAAGTTTGTAGTTTTTTAAAACCCAAGTCTTGTGACTCGATGATTTCCAATGATTCCCAATGCAGTAAAAACTCAATGTCATATCCTAGCTCTAAAAAGACAATAATTTCCAAGAATAGAGATACTTCTCTTGGAGATACATCCACAAAGGAAGCTAGCACTAAGCCAGTTGGAAAGGTTGTTAGATTATTTGGTGATAGTCATGGTCGTGATTTGGTGAATGGTTTGAATGGAGCCGTAACGGAAAATTCAACTAGTGGTTTTATCATGCCAGGTGCTAAATTTGAACCAATTGTAAATAATATTAAGAGTGGTACTAGTAATCTTACCAATAGTGACCATGTGGCTATTGTAGGAGGAGCAAATAATGTACACTGCAATGAGGCCGCTAATTTTTTAAAAAGTACTTTCCCTTCTTCAGGTGTTGAGTTTCACTAATGTATTAATGTCAACAATACCTATAAGATACGATCTACCTGAATGGTCTTGTGTAAACGAAGAGATAAGGAAAACTAATAGTAAAATTAAAAGGTATTGTGGAAGAATGCATAATATTCAGGTGGTAGATCTTACTGACCTTAAGAGGGAAATTTTACCAGGCATGGGCTACACCTGAATTGGAGAGGTAAGAAGAGGATGACGGAAAAAATTATTGCATTGATAAGATAAATGAAGAAGTTATTGGTCTTGAATATGACCTCAACTCCCCGGAAAACTAGTGGTTGGTCCTGTTGATATAAGTATCAACAGAAAAACCTTGGAAGTTAATAGAAAACAGGACCGTAGCTCTAATTTTCCACCTGCTGAACATACAACTTCTTCTGAACCCACTCATAGTAGTAATTTGAAGTATTTTCACTGGAATGTGCAATGTCTTAGGAATAAGTTGGATTCAATTGAGTACTATTCACATTCTAATAGGATTGATATTGCATGCTTGGTTGAAACCTGGCTCGAAATTGATGAGGTAGAGTTGTATAAAATTAAAAATTACTCAGTTGCGAGTTCATATTGTAGATCTCTCAGGAGACATGGTGGTTTAATTATTTATGTTGAAAACAAAATTACATTTAAATCACTTGAGGTTATTAACAGTATGTCTCTGGAAATGGTTATTGAAGTATCAGCGGTGTTGCTAAACGAGTATAATACTATAGTGGTATCGCTATAATATAGACCTAATACAAATAATACACGGCAATGTTTTATGATCTTCATGGAAAGGTTGGCTTGCATTCTTGAATATTTGAGTAAACACAATACTAAAATAGTTTTCTGTGGAGATCTTAATGTTGATTTCAAAAAAAGAGGTGACATTGTTTCTGAATTGAAAAATATTTTTTATCTTATGGATTAGGTTATTGTTTTGAGGGTATTACTAGGCCTGGGAAAAATTATGACACGTGCATAGATAACATTTTTACCAATGTAGAAAATCATTTTTTGTCTTGTGAAATAGTAAAAACTCCTGTTTCTGATCACTGGGCTCTTCTTCTAGCAGTCAAATGTGAAAATGAAGGTAAAACTAAGAGAAAAACAAATGCAGCAACAGTTGAACGTTTAGTGCGAAGCATGAATATCAAAAACATTTTTATGCTTATGAGTGTCTACTGAGTGCTGTAGATTGGTATAAAATTCATCTGAATAATTCATTGGACATGAAGGTTGATTACTTTCTCGAATTTTTTTTAAATGTAATAAATAAAGCTTTTCCGCATAAAGAGTTAGGGATAATACCACTTTGCCGAAACAAAATAGAGTATACAATCCCAAGTTGAATTGCTTGAAGGATAAATTTGACTGGCTTTATGATATATACCCAAGAACAGGTTCATCTCATGCTAAAGCGCTGCTTGAAATATAAGAAATCGTTTAAAAAACTGCTTGAAGAAACTAGGCGCAAAAAGAATGACAACTTCATAGAATCATAAGAGTAAAGCGATATTGAGTATTATAAATAGTGAATGTAATAAAGAGGGCCAAATCAAAGTATCTGATAGCAAATTAGATCCATTTGAATTCAATAATTTCTTTGTTGATAAGATCAATGAAATTGTGAAAAATGTGTCTCAAAAAGTGAGGAGCCAGAACTCTACCAACTATTTGTGTAGTAGCTTAAAACCATCTTGTTCATTTAAGTTTAGTTTAGTTAGTAAGGGTGAAGTTGAAAGCGCTATCAATACCATGAAAGCAGGTAGATGTGAGGATGTTTATGGAATAAACACCTTGGTTGTGAAACTAGGAATGAATTATTTGAGTGATGTTTTGACTCATATTATAAACAGTTGAGCTCCAACTTTCCAGATGCACTTAAGCGTATAAAAGTGATTCCCATATTAAAAAAATGATGCAAATCTGAGTGCAATAGTTTCAGACCTATTTCACTTGTTCCTATCATTTCCAAGGTGTTCGAAAAAGTATTAAATAAACAAATAGTTCAGTATTTTGATGTCAATCATCTTTTTAGTGACTGCCAATATGGCTATAGAGCAGGACTGGGAACTGTTAAAGCAACTGTTTCTCTCTTTAATTTTCTTATTGAGTCATTGGAGAAGAAAAATTCAACTGAAATAAGACTATTTGACCTCTCAAGGGCTTTCGACACGGTATCCCATGAAATTCTTTTGAACAAACTGGAGTATTATGGTTTTGTGAAGTCTGCAAGCAATCTCATACATTCTTATTTGAGCAATAGGTTGCAAAAGGTAGCTTTCAATGGTAATGAGTCTAGTTACTTGCCTGTTTTCTATGGTGTGCCACAAGGCTCTATTTTAGGCCCAGTTCTGTTTATTATTTATGTAAATGACATGCCAAAAGTAATTGGACCTTCAGCTAAAGGATACCTGTTTGCTGATGATCTTGCGATATGTGTTAGCACAAAGACCCTTTCAACTAACGACAGACCAATAAATGAGATGACTCTTATGGCTGAGAACTGGTGTAATGCGAACCTGTTGTGTCTAAATTCAGATAAAATTCAAAGCTCAGTGTTTTGTATAGCAATAGTTTACATGATGGTAGCCAAAGCATGGTTAATTTTCTTTGATTTATCATAGACTCAAAATTGAAGTGGAACAGTCATATTGATAAAATGGCGAATAAGATGAGTACGGTAAAGGACTTTTTATGCTGAGAAAGTTGAGAACAATTGTGAACTTACAGGTCTTAAGAACTGTATATTTTTCACATTAATTTGCACAGCCATCTGTCCTATGGTACTTTAATTTGGGGCTCTCAGAAATATAGTTGTACATTATTCAGGTTGCAGAAGAAAGCTGTAAGATTGATTTGTGGTCTTCCTTACAGAGGTCACTGTAGAGAGAGTTTCAAATCCATTTGTATTATGACACTTCCCTCATTATATATTTATCAATGTTAAGTTTATGTTAAGGAAAACCATAGCTCATATGTTCAATAGGGTGTGTGTCATAAATATAATACCAGGGGGAAGAGCAATCTTGCTATAAATTTCTGCAATTACTCTAGGTCACAAAAAACATTTTACTACATAGCTATTAAGCTTTTCAATGCTTTACCTGAGAGGATGTAAAGTTTGCCATTGAATGTATTTTCAAAAATTATCAAAAGATTCCTATTAAAGAATGCGTTCTATACATTAGAAGAGTATTATGAAAGTGTGTGTTCTATGAATATTTTCCATGACAATTCATCATAAATGTACTGTAGTTACCTCCTGTAATGTGTTTAATGTATTGAGACTGTTATTGATTGCTATTTAGATTTTCTTATTAGTTAATAGTGAGACTATATTGCTTGTATGTTTAATATTTTTTGTTGATTGTATCCTTCATTGTGTAATGCCCTTGATGTCCTCAAGGGTTTCTGCAAATAAACAAATTTTGAATTTTGAATTTTGAATACGCATCAGCTCTGAAGGATTAGGCCTACCATCCTACTTCTCACACACACAAGCGCGATCTCTTTTCGTGTGTGTGAGTAAAGGGACGGTCTGTCTACCTGTATACTACGTAGTATACATAGTATATCAATGACGCAGGTAGACCGGGGTGTGTGCCTGCGCGTGGGGGAGCGATGGTCGGCTTTATCTTTCAGGGCTCATGAAAGTTTGGACAGACTATAGATTGATCCATATATTACTTTTTGGTATTTGAAGCTCCTATTTATGGCAACTGATTATGTTGTTTGTCCTTACTATATTGTATTTTGTATTGTCTTTCCTCATCTATTCATGTTGACTGTGAATTTTGTAATCTATTTGTTGTTTCACTGATTTTCGGTTTTTGTATTAGATATGTTAAATATTCATCACAGCTTTCATTATTATTTTTCATAATATTTCTTTGTGAAATTGGTAACTTTGTCTATGTACAGTTGAAAGATTATTTAATAAAAATGAATAAATAATTTCAATAAAGACAGTACAGTACTTCCATACTCACATTTTATTGTTTCAATGAGGTATTTCCATAAGTTATGTTATGCTTTTAGAATAATTATGATATTATTTTTGTGTGTAAAGATGGCGCAAGCTGATAACTCATATTTTTTTTCAAATTGAATTTTTTGTATGGATCGATCCAGGAAAATGCTATCTTCAAGCAGATCATTTAATCACACTATTCCTATATTTACAAATAAGTGACCTCCACCCAGTATCCAAAAATACATGTATTTTATCTCTCTGAACTCAAGAATTGGAAAACATTTTCAATCTATCTACTACAATAGATTTACATTATTTAAGATTCATAATAATGATGCTAAAGTTTTACAAATATCATTCTATCAGACTTCATTGAATGAATAATTATAGCTTCGAATTGTGTATGAAAAGTACCCTATTCTAAAGATAGCAGAAACTTCACAATATTCATCTCCTGAAATATTCTGAATCAGAATGTTAATTATGCTTGTATCATCCACACACAGATTCAAAAACAAGGTTTATTCTGCATGTTACCAAATCAAAACAAGGAGCACCTTCATCAAAGCCTTGGACTCGACATGGATGTTTTGATAACTGCTGTATCCTTTATTTGGATAGTTTATGAACATGTGTTTCCCATGTTTATCTTCTATCCGACTAAATGCTATAGCAACAGACTTCGATGCTTTGAAGTGAATTCAACGTAACTCAACATCCTCAGCATAGGAGACAAACAGATCTCTCTAATCCTGAAAGCATTGTTGGTTAGCTGGTATTATCGAGTGTTAATCAATGAGTTATAATTCCATTGATTATCTCCGATTAACACAAGACTACAACATGAAGCTACTTGAACACGGTGGATCTTGCTTCATCCGGAACCATCCTCATCAACTTTATATCCATGTGTCTCTCTCAATGTTATTCATAATACTTACAATAATAATAATTACAATATTATAATATTATAAACTCATGTTATTTTAATTTCCCACTGCATACTGCTGTTTATTACTGAAAGTTGATTACCCTGATCTACTTTCAGCCTACTTCATTTTAATAATCAATGATATGATTTTATTTACTAATATAATTTTTTTCACTTTATTAATTTTCTGTTTTTTTCTTGAATCTTTATATCGATTGAAAATTTTACAATTTTTTCATTTATAAATAAATCTTTAGTTGAATTAATGAAATTAACGTTTTGCTAGTTTTGGTTTTACGTTTTTTGGCTAGTGGGAAGTATATTTTTAATATTCTTTCCGAAGAATGGAGGACATTGACATGTCCAAAGCTCCGCCAATTTATGTAGATGCATAACAATATTATCTATAGTTATTCCAAATTGCTTTTATCATAGCATATAAAGTTCAATAATTATTTTCTCAGTCTACATTATGTAATTTCATCTATAATTTTGCTATATTGTAAGCTATTGTATATAAGTGTATAATGCCAGTATATATTGTAATCTACATAAATAAAGTACTCAATCAATCAATGGCTTTGATCATCTGTTTTTCACTCAGAAGACTGTTGAAACTCATTTCTCTGTTCCAAATATGTATTATTTTTGTTGCACCTTAATCAAATGACTCATTGAAATTTTACACAAAGAAAGTTGCTAGGACACCAGAAATTCTCCAAATGCGAGGGACTTGTAATCTGATGGAGTCTGTAAATTGGTCCAGAGTTAATCAGTAACCCATTCTATGATACCAGTGACAAGAAATATAGTAATATTAATTATGCTTATCCTTTATCTATGATGATACTTAATTGATAAAGAGTTTGCAGATTAATAACTCTCTCTTTAAAGCTTGAAAAACAAAGCTGTGGAATACTCATTTCTGAAGCTTGCCTGATACATAACAATCCATTTTACTTTCGTATTCTTTTGCATTACTTCTACATTCATTTTCACAACAATTCTTCAGCATTTCAAGTTTTAAACCATTTAGCAAAAGAGGAGACAAAATAGACTTCTCTATCGTTTTTTTGAGATCACCTTTCTCAGTGTAGGAAAAATTACTTTCCCAGTTTTCCAGCTTCCTTGGAAGGTTTTATCAGTATATTCGTATTTCGAACCAGAAGAGTATAGCATGTAATTTAATACTCTCTAACCAGAGAGTTATATTCTATGAACAAAGAGTGAATATCAACTATTCTAAAATTCCATTAACTCTCTGGAAACAGATAGTATAGAAAATATAATATAATTATTTACTCTCTCAACGAACCAAGGATGTCTAGGCTGTTGAGTAAGCTCTATATACACTATTGCGTACAATTCGGGTAGGCCAAAACTACATAACAGATTATGGCTCTCACATTATTTGAATTCATTGCATAGCCCATTTGTTCTAAAATCTAAAATCTTTGGTATACTTCATTATAACATGAAGTATGCAAAACAACTCAAATCACATCATTCTAATGAACTACAGTAAATGTAACTGTTTATTTATTTATTCCATTGACAATCACACATCATAATAATTATAATAGAATAATATGATTGGGAGGAGACACCAAGCACAGCCCAAAACTGTCTTCTCCCAAAACACTGGAGGAAATTTTTATTGAAAAAAATTAATTGTTGATATTTATAATTTTTCAAGTTTATCTTTTAGTCTTATAACAGATTTTACCAAATCAAAATCAGTATTTGTTCATGAAACTTTTATTTGCCTACGGAAGAATACTTTTGGCGCTTATGGTAATGTTCACACCATCACATGTTTGCAGCCTGTAAAAGTGTGGGGTTTTTCGCAGGCTGAGAACGTGTGAAGAGCCTTAAGCATTCTTCTGTAGTCATCAAATCATTACGCATGAACCAAACCCCTCCTTTACTAGTTGTGATGTGAAGCCTCATTTTTGTATTAATTTGTGCTTTGTTTGCTTTTTTCCAGAGGCACATTTCACAATGGTGGCAGTGGCAGTGTCCTGCTCAAAGGTGACGGACATCAAGAAGGAGGTTACTACATGGCGTCGCTTAACTTACTTCTCAAAGACTTTAATAGTTTTTCCATGTTTTATGAGTTATCTTACTTGAAACTTAATGTAATGAAAATAGTTCATACTTTAGAACTGGTAGTTTTGAATTAATTTCGCCTCAGTGAATAGATTTCGAGAATTATCATATTTGTGAAAATCAAATAAAAATATTGATGCATGAGTCAATTATTCATGATTAATCCTCTCAAAAATTATTTTTTGTCTCCTTTAAATCATGATTTGTGAGGTTTGATTCATATTAGAGGAAAACTACTGAATACATATTCCTTCAGATTTTAATTTTCTACAGAACTACATGATCTATAATACCAGTCAACAATAAGGTATCCTATTTCTATTCATATGACATTGAAAAATTGAGTTTTTAGCATATTTTGGACATTATATCTATAATCATTGAACCCTTTGCGATTGGAAGGCCACTAAAGAGGTCGATAGCACTAGCTCGGGAAGATTTTCGTGTACTTCGTCCCTGAGTTTGGATTGTCCACTATAGTGTCCGGGGATACTGTCATATTCAGCTCAGAAAAATTGTTGTATGCTTTGTCCTCATATCTGAGAGACCCCACTATAATGTATATAATAATGTATTTAAATAGTAAGACAATTATAGTGGTTCTATATCAAGATTAGTCTATATTTCTAGGAGTTGACTGCATTGATTATTTCTTAACATGTGTTATAAAACGTTAGTTCTCAGTCTATTCAACTACTACAAGTTTAGCAAATTGTAGTTATACTATGAGTTCTAACAAATTTAACATGTAATACCTGTGAGGTTAAACCGGCGATTTGGAAATCACTCTGTTTCAAAAAATATCATTGAGAATCACTTCAGATATTCAATTGTTCAAATAAATAAAAGTGAAAAAATGTTGTACCTCCACATTTATTAACTTTCCAATAATTTTTATCATTAGGTCTATCGCATTCTCATTATTTTGTTGATTAACTGATGAAAATAAACTTTTGTGTATTTTAACTTTCAAACTAAATTAACACAATATTCATCAAAGGTTATTTTTGGCTTTTTTGCCATATTATGTGAAGTGACTCACAATATTGCACTAGGAAAAACAGGCTTCGAATTGGTGAAGCAAAACGAGTTTAAGAGTGTCGAGTAAACTCACAATACGACATGACCGTTATAGTGGCCCAACTGACCTCATGAACAAAGCATTCAAAACTTCCCGAGCTGACAGGAACAGCACCCTCGGCCACTCTAGTGACCCCTTCGACCAAAGAGAAAAACCTTAAAACACTATTCCGACCGCAAAGCGCAAAGTTGAAAACAGAACTAACTTCTCAGCTCATTTCACACGAAGATCGATTATTCAAGCAAGTCCCCTCATAGACGACTAAGGGCGCCACATGATTATACAATTGAAAATTTGAGCAAAAATGTGCAATGCTCCGCCATCATTATCTCGGTGACATAGCATTAAGCACCCATGAGTGGTTTTTATTTTTTTTTTATTTTGATGTAACGTGAGGTGTTACGAAGTTTTCTGGTATATTTCGGAAACACTCTTTGGAGATATTAGGAGCAGAGTATTAATTCATCTCAATTATGATGATTTATTTTTTAATAATGGAGGATTATACTTCCTTGACAAATGAAATAATAGAATAGAATAGAATAATGCTTTATTTTCAAATCAATCGTAACAAAGTATTGTATAGTATAAATATTTTCTAGCATCTAAAGCTTGGCTTTCGCCGTCAGCTCGAGTTGAGTTTTTATTTTCCGACAATATTATTATATCACTATTGAACTTGCATACATAAAATAGACATAATTTACATACATGCGTAAATAAAACCTCAATGAGAGTAAAATTTCAACGCGTGAGTATATTTAACAATGAGTTGATACATGCAAAACAATTATTACCGAGTAATAGAGGGCAAGCTTTCATCATAATTATTATAATAAATTTTAAAAAATAAATGTTAAAATTTTTTGTTAATTTCCAAAGACTTATTACATATAAAGACTAGATTGAGAAGATAAATGTATACACAGACTGAGCAATAAAATATCTAATGTTTTTTTTTTAATAATTGAAATTTTCTATTAGGAATCATCGATAATGCCAGGCGCTCTTACAAAATTCAACCAGCCCTCTCCAATTACCCCCGTTCACAACTTCTATATACTCATTCTCAGATAATGTTGAACCACCCAGCCACCTTCGTCCCAACTCACCCAAAACCAGACACCGAGCAATAAAATGGAACGTATCTTCTCTTCCGCCTGAGTTGCACAGTGAGCATGTTCCACCCCTTCCCTCTATCCACGGCCTGTCATTCAAGTACAGCATCTCCCCTCTCACTTTCATTATCCTCCTGATATCTGGCAATGCAATTCCTTCCTTCAGGTAGCCTTCATCTTCCAAATTCACACTTCTAAGCCTTTTATAAATTCTGTGGTATCTGGCTGTGTTTGCTGCACTTTTGAACTCCTCCAAATCTTTCAACTTACTCAGCTTCCAAAGATTATTGAGTTCATTTTTCCAGTTAGCCAAATTGTTTAGACTTAGGTCGACATCAGCATTCAGCCCTTGCGCCATATCTAGTCAGCTCTTATACCAGAATACTCAACTTTTTACTTTCCGCTGCTAGCAGCTTTGGTAGGCGCCAATCTTGCATTGCCATCACCTTTTTTATGTAATTGAAATGTAATCGGAGCGTGTATTCGTGAAGTGGTGGCTCTCCCGTTTCCAAAAATAAAATATAACTGGGCGTATTGTAGGGCAAGTTAAACAGCCGCTTAACGAAGAAACGCCATAACTTTTCTACTTGCTCGTATCTTCCGAATCCCCACACCTGAGCAGCGTATACCATGATTGCTCGTGATACACTTCTGTATATAGCCCATTTAGCCGATAACGGAACCTTCTTATTGTTTATTAACTGTTCCCAGCCAGCATTTAAACCCGCCTTAGCACTTCTTAGTTTTTTTTCCAGATGTGGGGTCATAGTCAGCGCCGGTGTCATTAATACTCCCAAGTATTTATTTATATTCATTCACCTTCTCTATCCTATCTCCCTCAAAAAACCAATTTTCCCGACTTCCTTGTTTTCCACCTTTTTTGAAAACCATTACTTTTGATTTATTTAAGTTTACTCTCAGGTTCCACCGTTTGCAGTAAACTTCTAAACTGGAAATCATATCTTGTAGTTCTCTTTCCGATTCAGCAAGTAACACGATATCATCGGCGTACATGAGAAGTTTAATTCGAATATTACCAACTCTTGCCCCTCCTCCCAATTCTCCCTCCAAATCATTTAAAAAAAGAGAGAACAAAAGCGGGCTCATCTGACAACCCTGTTTTAAGCCTACCCCTGCACCAAACTCTTCCGTCAGCCCATTCTCACTCCATACTCGTGTAGTGGTTCCGTTATTTCCGCAGTACATATTTCTAATCATCTTTATAAACTTTGATGATATCCCCATGCACGAGAGTTTGTAGAAAAGCGACCGTCTATCCACCGTGTCGAACGCGGCCGAAAAGTCGACATAGAAACAGAAGAGTTTACCTCGTTTTCTACTAATTTTCAAGTTGGCTATCGATAGTAAATTGAAAATGTTGTCTACCGTGCAATATCCCTTCCTGAAGCCAGCCTGATATTCGTTCAGTATTTTATTCGTGTGTACCCACTTCTCTAGCCTCATCAGTAAAGTTCCTGCAAAGAGTTTTGCTACGGCGTCTATAAAAGCTATTCCTCTGAAATTCATTGCTTGATTTACATCTCCTTTTTTATGTAGGGGAAAAACTATTGATCTTTGAAAAGAATCAGGTACGTTTGCCGTTATGTAGATATTATTGATAATTTTTGTTATTCTTATCAACAATTCATCTGTGCCGTTTTTATAAAACTCATAGGGAATACCATCTTGACCTGCTGCTTTGTTATTTTTCGTTTTTCGCAAGACTGATTTTAACTCTCCCAATTCGAAATCTTTGTCCAGCATATCATTTAGTACCAACGGTTATGCGTACAAGACTGGATCGGACTGGTGGATTCAGTAGCTCTTTAAAATGTTTCACCCAATCGTCTGGGCTTATACTATTTGCTATCCGCCTGACCGGTTTTTTAAATAATTTAATCGCGCTCCAGAATCTCTTCGTATCATTGGCATTGATCAACTCTTCATAAATATTCGCATAATACGTTTCTCGTTTAGTTTGACATAATTTTCTGTAAATCTTTTTCTCTTCGATATACATATTCTTCACAGTAGCGGTATTACATTTCCTGCATAAATTCAAGAGGCCAAACATCTTATCTCGTGCTCTTTTACAGTCGTTATCGAACCAACGCTGTTTAAAGTTAACACGACCTTGACCGTGAACGAATGATGAGCTCGCTGCCTTTTCTATGAAATTACAAACTTCTCTTATAGCAATCTGATTATTATTATCAATATCATTGCCAGATTCTCGCATACTTTCTGTTAATCTATCCTTATAAAATCTTTCGTCATTTCTTCCCCATATAAGTTTTTTCGGCAAAATCTCGCAGTTGTCCCTCTCATAGTCTATCGCTACATTTCCAAGCTGCAAACCAAGTGGCATATGATCTGAGTATGGCTCTTTTCTGACTCTAAAATCATTAACTAAATCCAACGCATTTCCTGCAACCGAAACCAAATCATTAACTGCAACTACCATACCTCCAATAAACGTTAATTCACCCAACCTATCACTTGGCGTTCTCCCATTAAGATTAATCAAATTATAATCAGCACAAAGTTCTAAAAATCTTCGCCCCCTATTGTTTAGATCTTTATCTTTAGAAACTCTGTTGTATGCAAACCTCCCGTTATCATCCCTAAGTAAACTCTCATCATGGATAACCTGCTCTTCTCCAATACGTACATTCATATCGCCTATCAATATAAAATTAGACACTACATTAGAATACATAAAATTCAACAAGTTCACAAATTCATTATTCCAATCATTACAGTTCAAGTAAAGAGGCAACAGGTTAATCTCTCCCTTAGAAAGAAAATTAATATTTACAACTAAACGATTATTTATTGATTTGAAAGTAAGTGCCTTATGGTTGATTGACAATTTATTCATTCCAATCAGCATTCCCCCACTGGCCCTACCAAATTGAGATTGCCTGACTGCGCCTTGCCACCTTACTTCAAAGTTATGGAAAATATTTTCACAATCACTAACATCTTTATCTTCAACAAAAGTCTCAGATAGGAAAATCACATCAAAGTCACTCAAAAAGTTAAAAAAAACAAATTCTTTTATCTTTGATTTGAGTCCACAAATATTATAATACAAAATTTCCATCACCTGCGTGTCAGTGCTGGTCTCCCCTCCACATGGTACGGCTTCGCTCGATCGCTGACGGCGGGCCTCCCGCTAAGCGTTTTCTTCACTGGACTCGAAAATATTTTTGATAATTGCCTTGAAATCGCACTTCACCAGTGCACTCAGCTCTTCGGCACCATCTTCTTTTCCGCAACGAAGTCCTTTTTCCAAAGACCACCAAAATGAACGCTCTTCAACCCACAGCTGGTCACCTTTCAGAACGCACTTGAGTTGATTGTTCGTCTTTAGTAGTTCTTTTTTCACCGCAAGTAGCTTGCCTCTTTTCCTTCTGGTTGCTAGAGAAAAGTCCTTTTGAACACTGAACCCGGTACCTTTCAATTTGTTAACATGTTTAAATATATTTTCCAAATCATGATCTGAAGGGATATGTGCGATTATTGGCGCATTGTCCTTTTTTGGGCCAAGAGTGTGAGCTCTATTCACTTGTACTTGCCTGTCACATTTCAGTACATTCGAGCAAAAGTTCATCACTTCAACACGACAGTCAGTATCCCTTTGGTATTTGAAACCCCTAAATATTAAATTACTACGGCGAGAACGATCTTCATAATTGTCCAAACGGCTAGTAATTTGACCATTCACCTCCTTCAAGCGTTGAACTTCTTGTTTAAGCTGTTTATTTTCCTTCTCAAGCCCCACAACTAGTGACTTCAGTCCTGCAATGTCATCTTTAGCTGCCAGAACACTAAATTTTTCGTCGAACAGTTTTTTCATTGTAGACTCGATAATCAACACTAGTTCATCGTTACGTGAATCACATCCTTTTTTCGCAGTTTGCTGATCCGAATCCGGTGACTCACGCTCGCGTTTTTCACCTCTCGATTGCGTTGAAATAAATTTGTCCATCGCGATTAAGTAGGTATTACCAGTAATAAAAACTCGGTGAAAAAATGTTCAATATTCACTTGTTCTAACCAAACTTTCCGAACTGACCGTAATTTATCTTTGCGATAACGGAGCAACAAAAACAACACCCGTTCGGTTCGACTGCCGAAACTCAACTCCTATAAAATAATAGATTAAAAACACGAATTGAAACTCAAATTGGAACAATATTATTTCATATTAATTTCAAAAAAAGTACTATAATGCTATTTTTTAAATAAAAATAAGTAGCCCTGAATTCATAAATTTTAAGAAACTACTTGAAATATTTCATGATTCTATTGATGTTATAAAAATCTCTCATCATGCGTGCATCAGCTACTTGCTCGTGAAACACTTGCTGGTAAGCTCACCTATTTCAAGTGCTGAAATCATTTATCAAAAATTAGACATACAGAGATATACAGAGACATACAGAGACATACAGAGACATACAGAGACATACAGAGACATACAGAGACATACAGAGACATACGAGACATACAGAGACATACAGAGACATACAGAGACATACAGAGACATACAGAGACATACAGAGACATACAGAGACATACAGAGACATACAGAGACATACAGAGACATACAGAGACATACAGAGACATACAGAGACATACAGAGACATACAGAGACATACAGAGACATACAGAGACATACAGAGACATACAGAGACATACAGAGACATACAGAGACATACAGAGACATACAGAGACATACAGAGACATACAGAGACATACAGAGACATACAGAGACATCAGAGACATACAGAGACATACAGAGACATACAGAGACATACAGAGACATACAGAGACATACAGAGACATACAGAGACATACAGAGACATACAGAGACATACAGAGACATACAGAGACATACACAGGGGATAACCCAATGTGCTTCGCTCAGGTGTTCAAACATTCAAGATAACTAGCACACTATTAGAATGAAAAAGTATTGCACAAAACCAGGTTGAAGTTGATTGATTTCCAGTAAAATATAATATTTCGAGTTTCATGTTTCAAAATAGATTTGTTCCCAATTTATCGAGCATAAATTCCAATGTAGTTTGATACCAAATTTTTTTAACATTTTAGAGATATCTGGTTTTTTCAGTAATGTGGCCCAAGAAGTATTTCGTCTTTTATAGACGTTGCGTTCTAGAAACCTGTTATCTCACCGAATCGAGTAGGCTAGATCATGGAAATTGAAAATTGGAAAAATATTACAATTTCTCAATTTGAGATTGAACTTGTCACGGCCAACAATAATTTTCCGACACGAGTTGGGCAGTAGACTTTTTACACGTTGAAAAGGAAGCTATCAGCTACCATTTCCACCAAGACGAAGCGCTCATGTTGAAATTTGTTCCATGTTGAGCCCTTTTCCGAGTTGATTTGACAACATTATACTTAATACTTGACATTATACTATACATTTGACTACTAGCTATCGCACGATCGCTGAGTTGGGACTGGAATGTACTTGGCGTTTTTCCTATTTCGTGCTCTTGCGACAGCTAGTGGAAAGTTAGTAGAGGATACAATTGTCCCCGTGTGCGGCGTAATAAACTTCGAGGAATTGTGCCGTTGAATATTTTTTTTTTATATATATATGAGATATAAGATCTATGAGATATAAGATATATATATATATAATATATATATATATATATAAGATCTCATATCGTCAAGGGAACTAGATAGGTCAATAGGTCTTCATTCTTGTATATATCTCAGAAAGCGCCGGTCACACTATATCTGAATAACCTTGAATTTTTGAACAAAACTCATTCCAGATTGTTTAAAGCATTGAAAAGTGACACCACTGACACCAGTAATCAGTTTGGAGTATGACGTTAGCCACATACTTGAGTTCGGTCATAAATGAGTCAAACTCTTCAATAACGAATATTCTGTTTCTCACAAGGATGGTGATGAGTGATTAGAATGGTGAGAGGCAGTTTCTAGCCACGCCTTCACAGTATACGCGTATTCCTTTTCTTTCCAAGTTTTATGAGCAGTTGAGAGTGACTGTAAAATCTACTGATACACAAAAACATTAACAATGCTGTTTTAATGTCGTTCACATTTACAATCTTGAATGAAATTTACATTTTGAAGAGAAGGAGGATTGATTCATCTATTTATTTTATTCTCTTTGCCAGGTCTGAAGAGACCTATGGCAAACATCAAATTACAGAATAAATTGCAAAATAGAATCACAGAGATAAATGAAAAGAAAAATTACTTAATTTGCTTAACAGTAGAATGATTATGTTTTCAAAAAGAGACCAGATATTAATACAAAAATATAATTTTGTAATATTTACGACATTCTAGAGGGAAAAATGAGATATTGAAATTTAAAAAAAGGCAAAAATTAAAATGCATGAGACAAAAAGAAAAATTAATTTCACACTTCCTATAGATCTATAGCAAGATGAATCAAAGAGCCTAAAAATTCTATACAAGAGTATCATTTTTGTCATTCAAAAAATAGTGAAGTACTTCGAATAAAATTGAAAATAATGAGCTCAAGCTCAGGCTCAAATTCAATTTCACAATATCACTATGTCATACTACTAAATACCACAATGTAACTTATGGTAGAACTTCATAATACAATAGATAATATAAAACAATGAATAATACTCTCAAAGCTGCTATTCATCATCATAAATAAGAAAAATTTAGAAAATTACAAGAGATTAGTGGAGGAGAGAGGAAATTAGAGTAGGATATTTCAGTATGATGATCCTTGCACAGAAACAGTAACTAACGAGGAGATCAAAATTCCTAAACCTATTTGCAGACTCATAATAGTAGAGTAGCTAGTTGTGAAGATTATATATAACTGTCCATTAGTCGATAGATCAAAATTAATATGTCTCTCTGTTGATCGGTGGTGAACGCGACACACACCTGTTGGCTGTTGCTTCTACCATATAAATTTTACTTCTCCTCGTGTGCTCCTTGTATGGAAAGTTGTTTTTTTGTTAAGTGAATACTACATAATCAATAGAAAATCTGCTGTGTTTTACTTTCAAACATATTATTTTTACACATTTTTTGAATAGATGGAATATAAGAGATCACTTCTCATGTTTTATGGATAAAGAGTTCTATTGCAGAAAGTGCTACTTGCTACATGTAGGCTATTCTTAAAACATCACTTGTGTTCCACTTTCAAAAAAATATTCTCACCCATTTTTGAAATGTACTAAATGAACGAGAATAAAAATATAGAAATTCAATGTGAAAATAATTTTTAAAAGGAAGAAATATAGAATGAAAAAGTTACCATCTCTCAGAAACAAACACCAGAAAATCGCTAAAAATCGCTAAAATCGCTATAGTATAGTCCGGGCGCAAATGTACTTACGCGGTCATTTTCGGGTAACACTCGTGAGAGATGCCTTAATTCTCCAATGTTGTTTTCCATTACGAACTGCTTATTATTAAATCAATTTTTGCTATTAAAAAAACTACTAGCAGTCAGATTTTTTTCAATAAATTTTTTTTATTGAAAAATATCTCCCCCCCACACCAACGTCCCATTAACACTCTGTATGCTCATTTATTGTGAAATATGTCTTAAACTCTTCCTGAAGACTAGTATAATGAGAAACGCAATGATGATGATTAGTCGAAATCACAGGAAAACACCTCAAAAGCATAATGTCCTCATGTCATAATCATACCGTTTCTCATTATAATAGTCCTTAGGAAGAAATTAAGACACCTTCTACCCCCCAAAAATGACCACGGAGTGCCTCTTGTAGTACATTTGCGTCCGGACTACAGTACCCGGAGTGAATTTTGCAAAATAACATCAACAGTTGGTAACAACATAAGCTGTGGATGGGCGAGTACGCTGCTGTGGGTATGTGTTATTAGTTTTCATCACTAACCAACGCCGCTTACTAGCTGATAACTTGCCTCTTAGTATTTGGACTCATCCATTTAGAACACTAAAAACAATAACTTATTTGGCCTAGAAATTTAAAACAATTAGTAGAGACATTAAGAAATTATCATATTGACAAAGTATTTTTATTTCAGATTTTTACTATAGAATAAGTGATTATTGAAAGTATTAACTGAGTTCTAACTCAAGTTTCATGACAGGGAGTAAAACTTTGAATGACAAGTATTTTCCCCTAACACCTTGCTGAAAAGCCATTACAGTATCTGTTGAATCTATAGAGAGTGAACTATTCAGCCTGAGAAAACTACAAAGCTACCTAAAAACCGATGATGAATCTGAAATTAACAATGGGCTTACTCTACTTTCCATCCACAGAAATATGAGTGTTGCTGTCCTTTGATTTACTGTATTGATGAGTTCGCGAGCTAACCTAGCTGAGAAGTGATAACATATTGGAAGCGGTAGAGATTAGCGGAGAGCATGGCTGAGAGTTCTGAGAGTGCAGGCAAAGAATCCAACAACCTTCGCTGAACTATTATGATCTAGCACACCTGTATGACAATAATAAACATGTTATGAGCCCTCTACGGTACGCTCTCCGCTACCTTCTATCTTCACGGCTCCACTATGTTTTCAATACAACGATGCGTGTGTGATTTAGAAAAAATGGTATTGATACAAATTTTGTCAGTTATGCCCGAAATTGACGTTTATTGAGAGAGTCGTTTTGCGGTTTCAATACTTCATCACAAGACGTCATTTCAGCTTCTCAGCACCATATGCCACAACAGCGTCTAAACTGTGTCTAGCCTGTCAATAGTTAAAACTCAAACCGTTTTTATATTATGCTCAATCCATCAGAAATTTGTGAGCGCCATTCAAACTGGGTCTAGAATGGAAACCCAAATTTGAAGGTTTGGACCAGCAATATGCGTGAACATAGGTGAGCAGTAAGCCTCAATTTTATATTGTGACTAATAGTAATAAAATCCCATTACATTAAGGAGTAGTCTCACCGTCCTGTAGCCTGTACTATTATTTTAGAAATTAAACTCTATACTATCGTGTAGATTATTATTACAGAAATTTTAGAAATTATGTATTACAACAACTACACGATTGTATTAATGATCCACACGATAGTATAGAGTTTAATTTCTAAAATAACAGTACAGGCTGCAGGACGGTAAGACTACTCCTTAGGGCAGTTTGCACAGTAGGCCTATAGACTGCTGAACTCGATTAAGTTAATCGAGTTCAAGTTAATCTGGAAGTTTAAACTTGAATCGGTTTTCTCAGAGCATTTACTAATCCAGTTTAAGTTAAACTAGTTTAGCGTTAAGTTGGTAATAGAATGTCATTGTTCATAATATCAGGAAGGCTAATTTTACAGGAAATTTGTTGTTTACTAAACATCAGTAAATTGAGGTTATGTAGCTACTATCTCCTCGTACCAAATCCACAGAGCTGTAAGCTATACGGTAATAAAAGTGAAAAGCGATCAAGAAGTTCTCCATAAAATGATGGAATGCTATATTACTATTAGATACAATTTATATTTAGTTGGCACCAAAAAATATTTTTTAGAATGTAAGAAAAAGTTATTTTGTTACGCTTAAATCTACTAAGGTCTTCCTTGTTTATTAAAAATCTTTCGAAAGAAAAATAGCTCTCTTATGTGTTTTAAGAAATTGTTTTCTAATCAAAGACCACTGTTAAAAATTATTGTCTTATTTTCTATCAAGTGGTGTATTTAATCAAATACTAAATTGGCAGTTGCTTTACTCAAGCAAAACCGTTAAAAAAATGTTCTATCATCCAAGAAATTTAAATGATTCGTTTTCTGCCTGATATTTTTCTCTTTCAAAATTTCTTTGTAGTCATCTTTATCAATCGCATCAAAAACTTCTATCAATTCTTCTATTAATATTATATTTACATTCAAAAAATGATTCACTATAACCTAAATAATAATTACTATCGTCTACAGAAGCATTAAAAACAACCTTTGAAAAATAATTTACTATCAGCTGTTTCCCCATCAAGTCTTTACAGAATGATGACAAGTTAATCCAAATTATTTGGTTTAAACCTCCTGCTTTGGAGGTTTAAACTTTCCAAGAGTTTAAACTCAACACAGAGTTTAAACTGATACTGTGCAAACGGAAGTTTAGTTTAAACCAAAAAAAATCCAGATTTGGTTTAAGCTTTAGCTTCAGTTTAAGCTTTAGCTTCAGTTTAAGCTTTAGCTTAAACTTACACTGTGCAAACGACTCTTAATGTAATGGAATTGTTTGACTAATGAGATTCACTTCTAAACTGTCAGCACTCCTCATGAATATCATCAATGCCTTCACATTCAACCAATGCTGACAGTATGTGTTGACTCTCAAGATGAAAATGTTTTATGAGCTTGAAAAATGTGTAATCATTTTTTTTACTGATATGTATTAATTCCTATTTTCCAAATACTCAACAAATCTTATAATCAAAAACAAAATTATCATAGTGTTCACGTCATCTTTCACTATTCTAGCTGAATATGAGAGATCAGGTCAACCAGCTCTTCATAATTCTCGGATTGGTTCTGTAGCTTCTGTTCAGCATAAATACCGTCTTCAGGTTAAATTCGTGTTCGAACTGAATGGCGTCTAATTGACAGGCTACGTTGTTTGTGCTTACGGACCTTGGAGTACAAACTGATGAATAGTTTCAATTTGGAGCTCTCTGGTCCAGCAAAAAAAAATGTGAAAGTGGGTAATAAAAGTTTCAAGGATGGTTCGAAATTAAGCCCAAAATTTGAGATTCTCCACTGTTTCATTGCATTTAACAACCCATTTTTTTGCATAGACTTCGTCAATAGGTTTCTTATCCAGTTCTCATATGAAGATGATTAGCAGGTTGAGTCCGCTAGAATTCAGAATAGCTTTCAGAATGTCCACGAAAATACGCATGGAAGTCGCTCACTTGTAATCTAAAAGTGTAATATTATTCACCTTCCAGTGTATACCTGATTAAATAAAGTGGATTTCATGACTTACTGACAGATGAAAGCATACAGAAGGTTTGCGTAATCATTATTTTTTCACATGTCACAAAATTTAGACATCAAATAATAACATTATCTACATATGTTCATTCAGGTATACTATAATGAGGATAATAGATGTGATAATAAATTCTGGTTGTTATTCAATGTTATTTCCAATGAATGTTCTAAAAAATCCTGAAATATGAGAATACTTTATTAGAATACTTTATTATTAAGAGGCAATATGAGAAAGAATCATTCATTTATTTGACTGGAGTGTTCCGTGGTCTAGTGGATAGAGTGCTTGCGTAGCAGCATAGAGATCCCGGGTTCTAACCCTCTCAATACCAAAAGTTTTTTAACCAGATCACTCCCGTGTTATCGGATGGGAACATTAAACTGTCGGTCCCGGCTGAAGTATGACAGTTGTAAGGAACATTGACGGCTTAAATTATTTATTCAGGCGGTGGGACCTTCCCGCAAGGGACTCCCAACAAAAGCCATACGAATTTACTTTTTATTTATATGACTTGTATCAAAATATGTAAATATTTGTAATATATATTATATTTAAGGTTATGTCAACATAAGCTCGAGATATAAATCTAGAATTCATATGCTTGAGCATATGAATCTCGAGATTTCTGCTCAAACCTTTGCAATGCCATTCCTTTTAGATACATTTGTTGAAAGTGGACTCGCTTACAATATTTTTGCACCTTTTTTCCTTTTTTTCTACTATCTTCTCCAATACTTCTCTTTTTCTTCTCTCCTTCACCCCTTCTTTCCTTACTTTTATACCCTCTACCTGCCTATTAGGCCTACATGGGAAACCATATTTGGCTAGGTATTTTTCCTCCTTTCTTTATTTTCAGCACACCCGCCCATGAAGCCTGTTTTTGTATTCCATTGGAATTTTATTTTTGATTGTGATTTTTTTGTGTTCTGATTTCTCTTATGTATTTCTTTTATTGTGTTGTTTGGAATGAAAATTGATTGATTGATTGAAGCTTCAGGCTTGTACGTGTGTTATAGGAAGTATGCTCAGATTAGTGCACTTACAACTACAACTACAGTAAACCTATATAGGTAGGCTCCAAAGAACTGAGAGGTAATTTTTCAAAGTGGAAAAATTCATCCAAGTTGACTCCTCAATTATTGGGATCCGTCCATCGAGTAGCAGGCGCAAGAATCTTAACTTTACTGAGCAATAGATTATCAACTAGTAGATTCCATTCGGTTGTGATTTGAAAAAAATAAGATTTGAAAATTTAGGAGGATTGTATCTAGATATTATAAAAGGATTCGAACAATAGTTTTCATAGGTTAACCTGTTATCTGTAGCAGTACGTCAAGCTAATAAAAGCATTCATATTAATCTTGAATTTAAAAAGGGTACTTGATTTCAATGTTTATTTATATCCAAGAGTAGCACTAAAGAAAAAAGGACAAAAGATGATCATGCATTATTTTTCTAAATTTAATCAGGTACTTGTATCTTCAGAATGTGTATCATACATTGTTATCTCTGTGATCGAATTGTAATACAGTACCATGAACAGAAGATTTCAAGAACCCCAATTATCCAGCCCTTTCCAGCATAATACAAATAATTGTAATTCTCATTCATTCAGCTTGCAGTGTTTTATTCTATGGATAATCCAGTCGTTCATTTGATCAGAAGATGAATTGAGGATTGTATACTTTTTTGAGGTGGGAAACCCTTTTAAAGAGCATCAAGGTGGTTGAGGCTTCACCTTGATATTGTAGGACTCTTACCTTTCTAAAAAAACCATCCTCATTTTGCACCTGATACCCCAGCTTGAAAGTAAACTTATAGGTCTATTATTCGTGATTTCTCTTTCAACTTACATTCGGAAATCAGTCGTACTACAGTTGTTTTAAGGACGTCTGGAAAAATTCCTTGTTCAAAACTATTATTAATAATGTGTTTAAGTGGATGCTACGAAGTTCTCAACAGATTTTTGAATAGCTCCAGTAATTCCATCGAGTCCCGGCCCAGATGCACCCTTAAGGCGCTTGATTGCCTCCACAACTTTAGTCTGTGAGACCGACTGAAAGCAAAAAAGATGTAGCGGTCGCCAGATGGGGTTTTAAACATTGAGAGGACACAAATAAAATCACCAGGTTCTTGTGGAATGATACGGTCGCCAGTGGACTTAGAAGAGTGAAGAATTGGCTCGAAATTTTGAAAAAATGAAATTATTTAGAGCTCGCTATCTTTAATTCTAAAGAAAAATCAATTTTTATATATTTTAGATTCAAATACAATATTCCGATTTAGTCTGGGCACAAATATACTTCTGTAGTCATTTTTTGGTAACAACCGTGGAAGCAGTCTCAATTCCATCGTTAGGACTATAGTATATTCAGGAGCACAATGATGATAAGTCGAAATCACCCTCGAGAACAAGATGGCCGCCAAATAACTTCAAAAACTTGAAACATACATTGGGGGCAAAATTTCATCTTCCACCCTGTCAATGTGGACATTTACTCACATCATTCAGACAGTGTTGTAGAATATTTCCAAAGCTTCAAAATGACATCTAGTTGAAGGCTGTTAGTCCATTTTCCACGGCTGGAGTGTCATCGGAAAAAGAGTGAAAAGTTCAGTATGCAGCGATAACATGTTTTTTCCATCATATGCCAAACCCAACAATTAGAAAAACGTGTATCTCATGACTCCTTGAAGGTACAGACTTGGAAATAATCTCTCCGTTATTATGTTTAGGAAGAAAATATCCATGATGGCAGTCTCAAAAATGTATTTCATCATAGTAATAAAACAACTACTGGATAAGAATTCTATATAATTTGAAACCAATCGCAAGTTCCTATCATGTATCAGTCTCTATTATTTAGAGGTTGTTGATTAACAGTAGAATCATGGAAAAAAGAAATTTAACATTTTCTCAATTAACTGTAATTTTCCAATAGTGATTTCATGAATAAAATCCATTTTTGGAATGGACAGGAGAGAAAATTCTCGACAACCTTGACCATCTTTAGAATTTTTCTAATCGAGTATCTCATAATAAAGAATGATTTAACAATAACCATGCATTACTTTCACTGAGCTACGGGCGTCTTTTCATTGACTTATTGTCAACCAAGACATTGAAACGCAACAAATTAAGGGAAGCTGAATTTTCGCAGGGCGTTAGTATGCATAGTACATAGCCTAGCACCACAAATTCCTTTCAGATAAGAGTTATAGATCATTTCAAGACCTTTAGAATTGTGTATCATGAATAATTTCTTCTAATGTCCTATAATCTTAATTTTTCAGTAAATCTGCACTATGAACGAGTTTTCAAGTGTACCTGGAAATCTATCTGAGATAGAATACAAAGAAAGGTCCACCTGGTATTAGATTATAGAGCGAAACATTACGTCTAGAGATCTTTTATTATACATCAGGATAGTAAAAATCAGAAGTCATTGTTGATTGAAAACTGAAATTCATAAAATTCAATTTTTCCTAAAATTCTACTCATTTAAAAAAATTTGTAACTCAGTGCTAATTCAAGGTAGAGAGTTGCGAATGATCTTATTATTCTCAAAATTGTATCATTGAAAAAAAAGATAGAATTGTTTTTTTTTTCTGACTGATGACTAGTTTTGTCCGATATAGCTGAAAACTGATAAAGGAACCAGAAATGTGAGGTTTTTGAGGTATCCTGTATTCAGCACAAGGGAATTTTGCATGCAGAAATTGATTGTGAACTTCTTTTTTGTACAAAAACAACATATTCTATTCAATAATCAGATTTACTATATATTTTGCTAGCACCAATGGACATAGTTAGGTACTAAATTAGTACCTAATGTAAAACACGTATTTGCCCAAAATAATTTTGGTTTGCAGTAAACAATATCTGTTGATTCACATGGCTGGGATATGGCAGATCGATTCTGGAGTTTGATGAGATAATATGAAGTTATAGTTGAAATTATGGCTAATTTCTTGTAGTACATTCTTATAAATACACACACTAGAAAATATTAATAGTCGTAGTCGATAATAAGGTATCTTAGTTTTTGTTCTAGGATATCACTCTACTAGATATTTTTCAATTCAATTCAATTTATTTCACCAAAACACAAAAACAGTACAAAGATGTGACAATAAAAAAAAAAACAATAATTATTATTCTAAATATCTATATCATCTATATGTAAAATACGGCTGAAGGTGAAGAACTACTGGCATAAGTGAAACACTTGTTCGCCAGTAGGAGTAGAGACTTTACTGTTTCTAAGTCTCAAGCTAATAATTTAAAATGGAATCTTTCTATTCAAACAATGGTTAGTATATTTAATATAAATGCTATTAATTGTGAATTATCTTGTTTCATATTATATTATATTATCTAGTATTTATATAAATGAAGTCTGTTTTCTATTCTAGAATCGCTCTTCCATATCCCAGCCATATGAGTAAAGCAGATATTTTTCCAAGTACAAATCATTGACGGCTTAAATTAAAGATTCAGACAAGGGTATTCAACTCCCTACAGTGACACCTGACCAATAGGAGCCATATAAGATTATATATTATAATTAGTTTTATTCCCATCCAAAATTATTTAGCTTATCTTTAAGTTGATATATTTTAGCATATGGTTGTAGTGTACTGTCTCTCACTATTTATCCGGTCAAGGAATTGGTATGGAGGGAAGAATTTGGAAGACAATTTATAATTTTGCAGTTCTGTTTAGGATAGTAAGAAAATAAAGATATCAAAATTCTCCACCCCTTCCTCTTGATCTAAAGGGGGGGTTGTTTCAAATGTACCATATATTGGTTTCTCGAATATAACTAGAAAACTACGTATCTTAAGGACATGACTATTCTTCACAAAATTGTACGTACATACAATTATCGTATTGTAGCATACATACTTTTCTAGAATATTCATCTCACAACTTTTTCTATATCTTATATAGTTTTCAAAATATCCACTCTTAAAGGTGTAAAATTTTTGAAAAAAGACACGTTTGCCTCCAGTTTTTTGCTATTATTACTTTTTAAAAATCGATGGGAAAATCCATGTTAATAATGAACTTATAGAGCAAATTTTCTTCCATTTGATGTATAAGTTTACACTTTTACGTATTCCCCTACACTGTTGCAGCAGCTTTAGTGTTTAGTGTGAAATTTCCAGTCTTGTAACAATAGACCAATTGACGAAAAAATTTGGAGGTAATGTTTTGAACAAAATTTTTGACTACGCAGCTTTGTTGGGACTAGTTAGAACCTCCTTACTAGTCCCACCTATCTCTATCCTATGTGCTAAAGGTATGAGGATGGTTTAAATGTTGCATTTTTCAGCTTTCTGCTTCCACGCTTATATCTTGGGAGCAATGCGTTCAACCGAAATGACTAAACAACAGAGCAAAAATGAATCTTGATAAATTTTCTACAATGTCTATTCAGTGGAGTTTTGTGAAAGTTTTTGAAATTGTGAAATTTTTGAAATAACAGATTTGTATCCAATTTTTTGCTCTTCCAGGTCTTATAACTCTTCAACAATTTTTTTGTATAAATTGATACTTATCGTAGGTTTGTACAGCATTAAGATTAAATATTCTAGCGGTCCATTATATTTCTCCAAAGCTTACAAATATTGGCAACGGTACTGAATTGAAGAAAAATACAGCTTTCTGCAATGACAGACAAGGGTAGCAATCCAATCAGGTGCTGACTTTGTAAAGTGACTCTCACCATATAATATGTGTTATTGGTGAATATCATGCCGCATCTGAATGCAGCATTGAATGATACAATAAAAATGAGTTTGTGCAGACATTATAATATGATTAGAGATATATGATTGTAATAGAATTGGACTCAACACGAGCTTTATTCGACATTAAATATGTGTCTTAGTAACAGAGATAACAGATTATAAATATTACAGCTGTTTTATCATCACAATCTTCCCCCCTTAATATCAATCGGCACTCGTGGGGTATGGGGCGAGCTGGCGAAGTGAGACTGTCGATTCTCTGCCGTCGTTGTGGCGAACAAACGCATATTCAGGGTTACTCTCGATTAATTCAACTTTTTCAACTTGCGATTCTTGTTTTGAGTTTTTTGTCATCTTCTTCAACCATACTGTCCAGGTGTCAATAGCCAGGTTGGTAATGGTTTTCCATTACTTGAGTTTCTTGCATGTAAAAACATCCGCTCATGTGGTGTGCAGTTGGTGCTTGTGCATAATAGGGAACGAATAGAGTTAAGGGCATCGGGGAGAACTTGTTCCCAGTAACTGTTGTTCAAACCTCTCGATTTTAGGGCTAGCATCACACTTTTCCATATAACTCCATTGTACCGTTCGACTTGCCCATTACCGGCTGGATTATAGGGCGATGTTCTGCTGCTGGCAATTCCTTTTGATAGTAGGAAATTTTTCAAAGCTGATGACATAAACGATGTTCCATAAACGATGTAAGGTGTTTTATTACTGTATTAGTAGTCATGTCAGGACAAGGGAAGGCAAATGGGAATCTGGAATATTCGTCTATAAGAACTAAAATATACTTGTTCCTTGAACTTGATTGTAGTGGGCCTTTGAAATCCATATTAAGACGTTCAAATGGTCGAGTTGCTTTGATAAGGCGGCCAGTTCCTTTGGCATAGCGTGGTTTCATTTCAGAACATGTAATACATTTGGAACATACTTCTTTTACATCATCTATTGAATATGGTAAGTTCTTTGTTTTGGTCCAATGATGGAGTCGAGTAACTCCTGGATGACACAGGTCCTCATGAATTTTTATCAGTTTCTTTGTATCTGTATGGCATCCAACAGTGGCACAGACTCTTGATAGTGTATCTGCTGGTATATTCTCTTTTCCAACTCTATAAATTATATTGAACTTATATTCTGACAATTCAAGGCGCCATCGTTGGATTTTGTCATTCTTAATCTTGCTGGTTTGTTTATTACTAAACATGAATGAAACTGATTTCTGGTCTGTGATAAGTGTAAATTCTCGTCCAAGTAAGTAATGTCGCCATTTCCTGATTGATTCCACAATGGCATAAGCTTCTTTTTCCACTGCAGAGTGCCTAGTTTCAGATGTGGAAAGAGTTCTTGAGAAAAACGCCTCTGGTCTCTCATTCTGTGTTAATACTGCTCCAATAGCGTAATCTGAGGCATCAGTTTCCAAAGTGAACGGGACTTTTTCATCAATGTGCACTAGAACTGCAGATCCTATTTCTTTCTTTAATGATTCAAATATATTTCTGCATTCTTCATTCAACGGGAAGTGAGTATTATGCACAAGTGGATGGATCTTTTTTGAAAATTCTTTTATCCATTTGGAATAGTGTGCAAGCATTCCAAGGACACGCTTCAATTCTTTCTGATTTTTTGGAGCTGGTAAGTCAAGGAGTGGTTTCAATCGATCTGGATCGGGCTTAATCATACCCTGACCAATTTCGAATCCCAGAAAGGTTAAATTCTCCATAGATATTTTACACTTTTCTTCATTAATCGTGAGACCATATTTTTCTGTTGCTCCCCAGAAATTTTCTAAATTTTCATCATGTTCTTCTTGGGTCCTTCCGCATACAATAATATCATCTAAATAGGCATAACATGATGTCAAATTTTCTTGTTCTATGATTTGATCAATCACTTTCTGGAAAGCAGCTACTCCATTCGTGACTCCGAACGGAATTCTTTTGAATTGATACAGTTTGTGTCCAACTTCAAATGCGGTGAAATGCCTTTCCTCAGGCAAGATTGGTATCTGGTGATAGGCAGATTTCAGGTCAATAGATGAGAATATTTTATATTGCGCTACCTTATTGACTAATTCTTCCATTAGTGGTAGTGGATAGGCATCCAAATTCGTGAATTTGTTGATGGTCTGTGAATAGTCAATCACCATACGTTTCTTTTGGTTCTCTCTTGAAGTAACAAATGCTTGAGCTCTCCAAGAATAATGACTATTTTCTATAATATCAGCATCTTTAAGCCGTTTGACTTCATTCATCATAAACAAGTAATCCTCTTCTGAATGTCGTCTCGATTTAGTTATTATAGGCCGACAGTCCGGTTGAAGATCACGAAACAATGAGACAGGTTCTACTGTAGCTTGGGCTAGAGCACACTTTTTAATTTCATAAGTAGGCCTTCTTGCGTCATTGTCTTCATTCAGTTGTAGTGCTGCTTTAGATCCACCGAAATCAAAAGTGATGGATGAAAAGTTCTTTAGAAAATCGTGTCCCAAAATTACACTAGCGCAACATTTGTTCAATACGATCAAAGGAAAATCATTATATTCTTCGTTCTGGAAATATATTTCACTCAAAGCGCACTCAGTTGTTTTAGTGTTGCAGGCACTTGAAGCAAATGTAATCAAATTGGAATATGGCATAGTTTTCATCTTCGATTGTACTACTAGTTTCTTATCTATAAAACTTGCTGTGCTCCCAGTGTCTAATAGTGCCAATGTATCTATTCCATTAACACGTATAGGAACAAGACATTTTGAGAGGTCAGTGCTGGTATTTGCTGCTGAAATTACTGTGGCAGATACCATTTGGTTTTTTTTATCGTTTCGTGCTCTGCATACTTTTGAAAAATGGCCTATTCGATTACAAGTTAGGCATGGTTGTCCTTTTGCTGGGCATTGGCTATTATCAGTATGATTATTATAGCCACAAAATCTGCATTGAATCTTCTTTTGGTAAGAATTACGGACTAAAGTCGTTTTCTCGGTATTTTTATTCTCGTTTGCTAGGACTGTGTTAACATATTCTGAACTGGTTTCGTATTCTTTAGCAATGTTTTCAGCATTCTCTAACATTCGTGCTTGTGAGATAGCGTCTTGCAAAGTTAGCGATTTCATTTCGAAAAGATGTTGTCTGATTTTCGATGATTCTAATCCGGAGATGAACGCGTCTCGGATATATTCACTTTTGTTATCGTCAGCCGTGACTGCTTGAAAGTTACATGGTAAACTTAGCCGTTTTAGTTTATTATAGAATTGATCAATTGATTCTCCATGGGTTTGTTTTGCTTTAGATAAGCAGTAACGTGCATGTACTACATTTTGAGGTTTTATAAAGCTTTCTTCAAGAGTTGTTATAGCTTCTTCAAATGATATACAATTGCAAATACTTTCAAAAATATTCGGTGACACATAATTGATCAAAACATTCAATTCATCCTTTTTCGGGATTGAACTGTTTTTTAAGAAGTTTAAAAATGTTACCTTCCAATGTCTCCACGTTTTCGGTGCTTCATCTGAATCTTGGTCAATCGATAAAACTGTTGGTTTCAGTATTTTTCCAAGCATTTGGTTTTGCGAATCGTTTTCTCCTTCACTGACTAAATCTTGACGTTTACTCGTTTTTCTTTTCGGACCCATTTATTTTATTTTTAATGTCGAATAAATTGTAATAGAATTGGACTCAACACGAGCTTTATTCGACATTAAATATGTGTCTTAGTAACAGAGATAACAGATTATAAATATTACAGCTGTTTTATCATCACAATGATATTCTTCATTATTATCTCAAGAGAGTTGAAGTATGGGTTGAGCAGCAAAGGAGAAAAATACACAACTCAAATTCAAATTCGACGAAGTCTGTGAAAGTGAAAACATAAAAAAACAATGAAGAGAAATTCTTTTGTTGAGAACGGGATGGGAAATAAGTTATCAGTATAATCAGTTAAGATATAGATTATTCACTTCAATCTCACTTTCATCCAAAAGAGTGAAGTAAAGGAATTGACATGAATAGATTTTGATGGCGAAGTCAAAAACGGGAATCGAATCACCAATAACTACATTGTTAAGATTTATTCATATGCGGAATCATGATTGCCAAACTATATAAATTGCAAAAACGTAATGTATGAGTAATATGATTTTCAACCTCCCATTAACGTATGTGATTAGTTTCTGAAGCTTTAGTTTATAGTGATCTTTATTGTTCTGTTGTACAGAATTTTTCAATCATGGAAAGGTATTTTTCATCGGCTTTGAACTCACACATCTTATAAAAAGAACCTCAATGGATTTTCATTCCTAATTACTCTGAGGTATTTTCAAATTATTCATCAAGCCTCAGCAAATAGTAAATGTGACAAAACCTTTTTTGTTCTCTGAACTGACATTATTCTGTATTACCTTCGGGATATACGTTTTGTGTTACCTCATTAATTGAATAATTCAACCAATAATAATTGAGAAAACTATTCTCAATTTCCATTTCCGGTCCAGTCTTAGAAAAATGCTTGAGTTTTTTGGTTTTCTCTCCAAATGCATTGACGTTTTTATGTTGGCATATGAGTGGATCGTGATTTATCCGGAGAATAGAGCATTCAAAGCAGTCAAGTTGACAATTGCCAGACACCCATTTATTATTCCAAGTGAATACTCTCAAGCATATTTGTGGCGAGAAGTCATAACTATGAGAGCCTGTTATCTCGAAATGCGACTGTGAAATGGTGACAGATCAACTATCTTCTCGATTTATTCTAAATAGTCGATAGAACTTCATGGTCATTGATAATGAATTATTTTAAACAAAGAGTCGCCCCATTTTATAGAGAGTGTGAGAGTACCAGAATCGTGGGTTTGTTTAGGCATTACTGAGACTCATTTTCGGTGATATATGGACTCATCAACGCTATCTTCTAAACAGGCTTATCTGAAAAAGCCGAAAAGCGTGAACTAAACAAAATGATCTTAATTAGATGACTATCCTAGCGTAAATGCGTCATGAGATTTTGAGTATCCAATTCTAAATATCATCAAGAGGCTGTATCTAGGAAAAGGAAAGAATGATGCTGCAGAAAGGGAGGAGAATCTAGAAACAAAACGCAGTGTAAGGTACCAACAAAGAGAGATGAAGCAAGAGGATGATGCTACAAGAAACACGGGAGGATAGATATTTTTGCTGAAAAATAATACTAAGAGAACATTCCACAGAAAAAGAGAGTCAAATTAGAAGTGCATTGAACCAGTTAAATAATGAAGGTTCAGGAATTAATGATTATTTCAATTATACTAATCAATTAAGAGAGAATTTAACTGAATACTCACATTCTTATGTTTCATTACAAATAACATATTCATCAAACATTCCTGATAACTACATACATATTCTTAATTTTTATTCTCTTTGTTTCAAGTCCATGTACTATAATTTATGTGTTGTCGATTGTCGACAGGTTTAATATTTGGTAATTGCATTACCAATTGAGAAAGTCAACCTGTGAAATTTACATGAAAGGTAAGGTCTACAATATTCATGAAAGTGAGAAGGAATCTTCAGTTGATTTTTAGATTTCATATCAATGATAAATGGTGGTTTTACAGAAGAGGATCAATCATCATGAATCATCTTATCATATGAGCATTGCGCTGAAATGGCATTGAAATTGATCTTCCTTGTTGAGGGTCAAAAGATAGTGGTGCAGCGAAGATAGATGTATCAGAAAAGGTAGCTGAGAGTGTTTAAATAAAATTCATGTATCTAAAATTCTAAATGTATCCCTTGCTTCTACTTCTACTATCTACCCTTCACCGTTACAATACGTTCTGACATAATTGAATACATGCATTATTTTCAAGACTCTCAGCTACCTTCTCTGCTACCTTCTTTGGTACACTTTACATTCGTTGCTCCACTATGTTTTGACACTTACTTGTTGCATCTCAATATTTGAACTTTGAAGTTTGATTGAACACAACTGAAGATCCTTTGTCAAGTTGATAAAGTTTGAAACAACCAAAACTCAAATGTTTTGATCTTCAGTTGGTTCAATCAAACTCAAGTGTAATTATCTCCTATTTATCAAATAAGGAGAATCAAGAAAACAATATTATTATCATAAAATATGTCAAAACTGGGAAAGTTGGGCGGAAACCTCCTGCCACAAAGTCACTAAGGGCCGGTTTCCGAGTTCAGATGAGTGAGTCCACGACTCAAATAAGCTCTCGGGTCTAAATTGACTTTCTGAGTCACGATTTTATCTTATAAACTCCGGGGTCTATTGAGTTCTCGACTTATCTGAGTCCAGGACTTTAACGCAGTGAACATTATGGGAATTCACAATATTTTGCTGTTGTATTGTTGGTATTATAGCAAAACGGAAACAGCTGATTGCAGCGGGATGATTCAAATGAGCATGCTCTCCAAACTATTTTGTAAAAATACGTTCCGATTTCTTTGTAGGCCTATTCAAAGCAAAACATTTGAAAGGTGAATGAATAAACATTTCATTTTACGTTATGCTATTATCGATAATTGATCCTAACCAGTGATTTTAGAATAAAAATTTCATTGGGGTATTGAGTTTGAAAACTTATTTGTTTTGAAAAAAAACTGGAATAATAATTTATTATTGTTATATTATTATTATTAATATGTTGAATATGACATTGATTAATAACAATCAGATTGGAATATAAATTCCAAGGCAATCCTTGTATTATTTTTCTTGAACATTTTCAGGTTATGTCACATTCATCGTTAAATAAGGTTAGTTTTGTACGCATATTCTGATACAATTTTATTGCAAAATAAACTTGCAAACTATAAATTATGAATATAGATGGACTAATCCAAATAATTTAGGTATTCCATGACATATATTTGGCTTTTCATCTGCTCCAAAACAATAACTGAATTGTATTTGCTCAGTTAAGTCTTGAACTTAAATTTAAACCATACCCCAGTCGAGGGTTTAAAATTACGCTGTTTTAAGTTCTGGATTAACGATTTTTGATAAATCCTCGACTCGGAAAGAGGCGAGAATCTAATTCAAGTCCTGGACTTATAAGCCCTTCACTCAGAAAGCGAAATTATAAACTCCAGGGTCTAACGTGATCTCTAAATTCCAGGGTCTATTTAAGTCCTCAACTACGTTAACGCTCTGACTCCGAAAGCCAATTTTCTGACTCCAGAGTTAAAAGCCAGTTAAAGTCTAGAACTTACCTAAATCCCGAGCTCGGAAACCGGCCCTAAGGAGTTGAATTTATCGAAATAGTGATGAGTATCTTTGTTAATTCGGCAATGCCCTAAAGCCGTACAATCAATAATAATCACAGCTAATTAATTTGTTTAAAATTTTATAAATTTGATTAATCGATAAAACTTTATAAATCAGAAGTCTATTTTTTAAAACTTTCTCACTTTAAAAACGTGATATTTATTTATTCGTGGACAGAATCACAAATCATATTAATATGATTAGGAAGGAACAACAGGCTTGGCCCAAATCTATTCCAAATATTCCGGCAGGATTGCCATTTTCGGGCTATAATTTCTAAAATTCTTAGTAAATAATTGATAATCACAGTTTGTGATCGAATTCTAAATTATATAAGAACTAAAAATTACAAATAATTTATGATTGACTCGATGGATCGTGATCAATTCATGGTGACATTCATTTCAAGCTGTCGAAGGAGCTGGTTGCCAATGTTGTTTCGAGCTTATACAATCTGAGTATTTGGAAAAATGAACTCAATAAAATTTGGAATCAAGTAAATTGAAAAACATTGAAGATTTATGAAGGAGTAACAATGATTCATGAAGGTTTTTATTTAGAAGATGATGATTATTAAAAAAGGGAATTTGGATTGTCAGATATCAGGTATACTAGTAGTTCTGTGAACAGTAGACCTCGAGCAGTTATAAACCACATCCTCCTCTTATACTGTCCATCAGAGTAAATGCTGTCTGTATGTCGTGTAGGCGAGATAAAATGGCCAACGGCTGTTGGGGTTGGTATCAAAAATGCTAACATCAAAAGCTGATCTCCCTCGAGACATACTGGCAACAGGTCAGCCCGACTTGGAAGCAAAGAAACGTCGATAGGAAATACTATATTATTCTAGTTATTAATTGCATGCAATTGATAATCCACTCGTTAGCTGATTTATGAAGAATAAGTACTATAGTCTGATTTTAAGGTAATATTGGCGTTCGAAGGAGACTCCTTTTCTTTTGTAGTATCCATGAAAAGCAAAATTTCAAAAAACCTTATATATAAGTCGACGCGAAATTCAAAAAAGAAATATACCTGTCAAATTTCATGAAAATCTATTGCCGCGTTTCGCTGTAAATGCGGAACATGAATATAAACATAAAAACATATAAGCATAAAAAGAAATGCAAAACCGTCGACTTGAATCTTAGACCTCACTTAGCTCGGTCAATTCAATAATATTAGTGATGGGGGAAATGTTAAATTTGAATGACAGACCGAGGTTGGAGAGAAGTAGAATGTGTTCAATGTATAATGCCGGTGAAAGGAGGGGATACGTGTCATTTTACTGCGTTGTGTTTGGTGGGTGGGTGACTGATGGTGACGGAAGGTGGCTGGGTAAATCAACTCTTTCAGAAAATGTGTACCGGTACCTAGAAGTAGTGAACAAAGAAATTGGCAGGGGATGGTTGAATTTTGTTGGGTGGTTTGGCATTTCCAGTTCCTGGCTCTTGATAGACAATTTCAACTATTGGAGTAAAATAAGCATAAAGAGATAATAATAAGAATAAAACAATGGAACAAAACACTTTCCGCTCGCATTCGGTAGCATTTTTTTTCATGGATAAAACAAAAATCTCAACTCGAGAATATAGCAAAAGCCAAGCATAAGATGTTATAAATTTGTATTCTTGTATATTGTATTATTGAAAAATATTTAACATTATTATTATTATAACAGTTGCTAAGAAAAACTCAGTATTTTTCTTTTTCGTTGATATCGAATTTTGATTCTGCCTTTTCACCCATACCAAGTGAAATATAGAGCTATATGGATTCACGTGCAATTATCTTCTAGCTATTTATCAAATCAGAAGAATTTGAAGAATATTATCGTTGGGCGCAAACCTTTTGCCACAAAAGTGGAAAGGATATAATTTATCGAAATATGGGTACTTTACATTGGCATGTGATTACCGGCAGCATGTAGAAACAAATCTGTTTCCACGTGCCGGCATTTATTAATGAAATTCAACCACCTGTACAATACAAAATTATTGGAAAATTCATGCAATCACAATTTTCTAATCTCGATTCTTCTGTAGAGGCTAAGTGGTCGCAGTCATTATTGTAACGTATTCGTATTTGTTTTGGTGCGTTCTGAAAATGGCAGGAATATGAACTAAAAAGAAGAAGAAGAAGAAGAAGAAGAAGAAGAAGAAGAAGAAGAAGAAGAAGAAGAAGCTTTAAGTGGAGTATTGTGATATTTTCAAAATTTTTAAAGTCTTCCAAAGCCATGAATTATCATGGAATTGATAGAAAAGGGTACTGTACTGGATATTTTGATTTTATTTCAACTGTTTTTATTTTTTGCTCCAATTAAAACCAGCCATACTAAATTAAACATAGCTTTCACACTCACTGTTGTCTCCAGTAGGTACGTATTGAGCTCTGGGGATACGGTACGTGCCACATGCTACATGCAAGCTCTACATTCTCTATCAAAACTCCCCTTATCTGATACAAGATGCGGATTTCGAATTCAGTTACAATGGTTCATAGGCGGCAAGGGGAGTTGACCCCTTGGAACTCACTTATATTATATCAAGTCAATCAATAATTAATGTTTTTTTTTCTCTCAATAATTATGAGAATAAGAGCGTTGAGATTAGATCTTTTAACTTGATGAGCTGTGATTTTCATGTGAATGTAAACAGCTACGAACGGAATGCTGAGAATGGTCCAATCAATGGGTTATACTTTAAAGAGTACTTGAGAAACGGAACACTTTTTTAACCGCGGGCTCAAGGATTTGTTTACAGTATAGTTGGGGAAAGTAAACACACTAAAAACTTAAGTCCTCTAAGCTGAAGCAGAGGGCAGGACAATTAATTATTTCTATAGTTTTAAATACTTAGGATTTTTTCCCAGATGTTTGGATGTTTCTATACGCGATCATCGCAGTAATCGAATTGGAGGATCTTTCTTTCACTTGTTATCACACAATTATAGAAATTGTCAAGTGCGCTAATAAAAGTGAATGACCTATTCTAACTATTCATCTCATCACATTCTAGAGTGGTCAAGAAGTGGTGAATCGATTCAAATCAACTTGAATGATGATTATTGAAAAGAGAATTTGATGAGCATCCTGTCGAATTGTAACATCGGATACAATAAAATTTAATTGGAATGCATAATTAATTCTTTCTATTCCATATCAGTTTCCATGAACGAGGTCATGCCAATTTGAGACCAGACACTCAATAACTTGACTGTAAAGAATTTTGGTAATGCTTTGCTTCCTACAATCGACTGTTATACATTTAGCGTATAGTGTCAAGGCGGAATAGATAGAATAGATGAAATGAAATTGCCTAGTATTTCACATAGATAGCTCAAAATCGCTTGTTGGTGAGCTCCTATATCATATGAGAACTCGAATTATTGCGATATTGCGAGTGTGTTTACTGTATGAAAATAGAAAAAAATACTAGAATCACTTCCACAAGCTTTGTTTATTCAATTATTTATTTATTTATTTATTTATTTATTTATTTATTTATTTATTTATTTATTATTTATTTATTTATTTATATATTTATTTATTTATTATTTATTTATTTATTTATTTATTTATTTATTTATTTATTTATTATTTATTTATTTATTTATTTATTTATTTATTTATTTATTTATTTATTTATTTATTTATTTATTTATTATTTATTTATTTATTTATTATTATTTATTTATTTATTTATTTATTTATCTATTTATTTATTTATTTATTTATTTATTTTTTGGATAGAGCAAACAATACAATAGTCGGAGAAGAAAAAACAGGCTTTTGCCCAAAACTTCTTCAATTTTCTGATTTTGTCTCAAATTGTTCCAATATTATGTAGGTTAGCAAGTAATTGACAACTTTACACTGAAACAAATTGCGACCAGTATTGATAAGATAGATAAAAGAAACCAGGAGTAGGCTATAAATTTAACAAATTTCTTGATGATAAACCACTCTTATTAATACATCCTTTGCTGATGATACTGCAACTATTTTCCACGGTAAAACTTGGAATGAAGCTCACACCATAGCTAAGGAAAACATATTACAAATTACGAATTGGCTAGATAAAAATACATAATATTTGAATATGGATAAACTAGCTACATAACCTTCTCAGTTAATAAAATAGGGCTACATGTTGATAATGGAGAATTGAAGCTCCACTCAGATTCTATTCAAACCAGGCGCGGATCCAGGGGGGGGTGACCGGGGCGATCGCCCCCCCTCCACTTTCCAAGTGGTGTTTGAAAAAACTGCCTACCCGTCCAGTCATTATATACATTCATTGGTGCTTGCAATAATTTATATTGTAGTTCTGATTTTTCAATATATTGTTTGTATACAAAAGAGAAGTCCAGATCCAATTTTTTCATGCAAAATTTCCTTGTGCTAGATACAGAATGGCCCAAAAACCTCATATTTTCGGTTCATTTTTCAGTTAACATCTATTTCCGCCAAATCCTGTAATCGGACGGAAATTTCCTTCACGTCTTTTTTAGATCATGAATTTCCTAATAAAATGAGTTCATTCGGTTCTTTCTATCTTCAATGAGTTATCTTCAATAACTACTGAGTTACAATTTTTCATAAGTGAGTAAAACTTTAAGTAATGATCAATTTTGATGAATTCCAGATTTTCATCAATAATATCTTTCAATTGTTACCATTTAAATTATAATACATGTCATAATCCCTATGGGCGTAATTTGTAATCTAGAATTTGAGACCAGGTAGAGCGCTCTATCTCATATAGATTTCCAGGTACACCTGACAACAATGGTCCTTGTATTTTGGCAAACACCTAGGTTTTAGCTTCAACCATCATCAGCAATTTTCATTGTCATCACATTGAGGTTTCGCACCATGATATAAGTTCATTAGATCATATTCTATGAGAACAAAATTTTGAACAATCATTACTTTTGACACACTGATCAGATCTCATTGTACCACATTCTTCTCGGCTCGTCAAGGCGGTTCGAAATCATGCATCAGAAGTTGAATTCGATCCTAGATAGAAAATTCAGACTTGAGTGTAATTTAACCAGTATTTCAATACACAGAGACATTTTCAATTTCTATTTAGAGCTGTGTATCTCGGTAACCCGTTATTATAAAAAAACTTGATATTCAATCTTATAATAGAATCTCCTCTTTTAGTTGCAGTGAACGATTCATGGAAGAAAATGATCGTAATGTAAGATTCGAACATTAAAAAAAATCAAGAAATCGAAGATACTCTACTCATATTTTACGGTCTAGGCAATGGTATGATAGGAAACAGTGATTCAAGATGAATTTTAGGCAACTAAGCTCGCAGAGGATGAAATTGTCTACAATTTTGAATCAATCATGAGTTCCTACGATGTATCGACTCATTTTAGAGACTCTTGATTAACAGAAAAATCGCGAATAAAATGAAAACTGAAATCGCTATTTTTAAAATAGGCTGTAACTTTGTAATGGTAATGAAATCGAAAGTATCCTTCGTTGTCATGGAAAGAGGATATACCATCCCACATCCTTACTAGATTTTGAAATTTCATCCGAAGTATTTCACAAGATACGCAGCTTTGAATATGGAAATTTTTAATTTTTTTTAAAGAGAAATGATGCATGATTTCGAACCGCCTTGACGAGTCAATAAGAATGAGCTGTGGGTCACCAACACAAAATCGTCCCCCCTCCCCCACAGGTCAGGGTCCTGGATCCGCGCCTGATTCAAACCTAGAAAATTCAGATTGTCCGACTATAAAAAGTCACTAATATTGAATACTTGGGAATAATAATGAAGTGGGATGTACATATAAAGTCCGTCTGTAGAAGAATTAGATATTTATTTTACTAATTCTACCAAAAAACAGAATTTGGATTTGGTATATCAAGTCAAATTTCTGCAGTATGGTATAGAATAGAATAGAATAGAATGACTTTATTTTTGACCAAGGAGGGCAACGTTAGGGTGTAGTCGGCCCTCTCTTACACATAACCCTCAATATAGCTGATTGGTGAGGGGGGGGGTTGTTTCAACTGTCATATTGATGAACTATTCTTAGCGAAAACTGATTATTAAAATTATTCCAAACAAACATAGATACGGCATCGCGAAATATGACTTGTTGGATCTGAACTACCAGGAAGTAGTTTTGTAGCTCTTAACTAAAGAATGTAACATTCTATACTCTCTGCTCAAAAATTATTATTTGCGGAGCTGGCCTGAAACGGTCACCTGACTAAGAAGAATACCTAATGACTGTTGCCGGATTATCGCGAACTGGTCGGCTTTGATGCCGCTCGTATAACTTGCATGGATGTACCATTGCCCAGATAACCCGATAGAGCGCTAATGCTGCCGTATTAGCGCTTTAATCCATGAAACATTGATTGACGGTCAGAAATAACATTAGAATGGTTTTGTGGCTTAACATTACAAGTGGTATCAGGCTATCGAAAGATAACAAATGAAAGATCTGCAGAAATAATTTTCGAAAATTATCAAAATTTATAGAAATTAACCTAAGACATGTTTTGGTATGTACAGAAGAATATGGGGTCCAATATGTGACAAAGGTATATGGAGAGGCAGATATATTGTGAAATATATGAAGCAGTCGGGGAAGAAAATATTATACGCTCCATAAAAGCAAGAAGAATCGAATGGTTGAATCTTGTAGTGACAATGGTTGAAGAAAAAGGACCGGTTAGGATAACGGATGATATAGTGATTGGGACAAGGAGAAGAGGAAGGCCAAGCAGAAGATGGATTGGTGACGTGATGGGTGATCTACATGTGCTGGGAGTGACAAACTGGCGGCGGAGAGCACGATAGAGACGTGGAGGCGTCATGTTGAGGAGATCAAAGTTCATCATGGACTGTAGTGCCAAATTAAAGTAAGTAAGAAATGTTGGAGTGTACCACACTCAGGTGTTATATTGGTGTATTATTTTTGAAGGTTTTATATTTAAAAGGATAGTGATGCTATCTTGCAGTAGCAAAGTAGAAACCTTACACTTATTATAAAAACCCTACTTTTCACAGGCATGTTTATTTTTATGTGTGCGACATAATGAACGCACAGTTGAATAAATGAATAGTAAAAGTAGTAGTCAGTAATAGTATAATAGTAATAGTATTTTTTTTCTCTGTCATGTAACCCATGTCAGAGGTATTTATTTAACATGAAAAAACATTCATAATATGGGAAAAATTCCGTTACATACTTGGATTATTTTCCTTGAACTACCGTGTAGCATCCCACTACAGTGTCTATGTATCGGGATGTATTTTGTCCAACATTCTAAATGTAATATTTCAAGTATTTATTTATTTATTTATTAGATAGAGCGAATAATACAATAGTCGGAAAAGAAAAAACAGGCTATTGCCCAAAACTTCTTCAATTTCCTGATTTTGTCACAAATCGTCCAAATATTATGTGGAGGTTATGTTCACTTCAATTTCAACACCAAATCTTCAATCTGAAACTATGAATCAGAATAAAACAAAGAATTTCAAATTTAGATAGATTGATAATGAAACTTCCGTTAAAACAAAAACCAAACTTCAAATATTCACAAAATATATTTTATTGTTTATAATCAGCATTCAACTAAGTTACTGTATTGGTATCAATTTGAATACATTCATACAATACATTCCATAATCCAGGCTATTTCTTCCAATTGAATACCGTAAATAGCGCTAAAGACTAAAATAAGAACTAATCATAGTAATGAAAATAAAAATCATTATTATTGGATGGTGGAAAAATGAATTTGAATGACGTTCAAATAACATTCAATATTGGTTAATATAATTATAATAATTGCTCGCTACTTCAATCTCCAACTCTTATTAACACATGTTCAATACTTTTTTGAATTTTGTAATATTCATTCCCATTACTTCAACAAACTGATAATGAATAGAAAATTTTACAGCATATATTGAGAACAGATTTCTGACCCAGAGTTGTATTTCTTCTATCAATATACAACCACTCTATATAAATCTCTAGATCTATAGTGAGGTCCACGTTATAATGGCAGTGTTTGATGAGCAACGGTATTGCTATCCTTGTCTATCATTCAACAAAGCGGATAGCGTTATCTTTCTCGCTTTGCTCTGTTGCCAGATCGTCTTTTAAAAATGTAGAATTCATAATTGGACATAAATAGAATTCAAAATTTTGGCAGAAATTGAACTTTAACTTTCCACAGTAAGAACATAGCCTATTTTTTCGAACATATATGTTATCATTTATGAAAATTTGGGAACATAATAGTTTTGGGCTATGCCTGTTGTTCTATCCCGATCATATTCATATGATTTGTAATTGTATCAACAAATAAATAAATGAATAATTAATTGAAAATATTTCATCTCAATTATGAAAATTCATTATGAAATTATTTAGAAATATATTTTCTTGGTTAATAAAATATCATTGACTATTTTTAACGAAGTTGATATTACATCAATAAACCAGGTATCAGCTACCATATATAGAAGGCATTGACAATACAGAGGATAGGCAACGTTTTTCTCCTATCTTTCTCCACTGCCATTATAACGTGAACCTTACTATAGTGTTGTGCGCATGATCTACATTGCGTGTAAATGAGGGTTTTTATTATGAAAATGAGAACTGTATTACATTTATGTTCAGTTGCCGAACGCAACTCTACTAGCTTTACAGTCTCTAATATTCTGTTGGGTGGAGTCTGGGTCTGAAGTTGATAAATTTTAATGTAAGTTTTTGTACTTTTATCAGTGGATTTAGATTATTAATTGTAATATGCACTTCCCCGATAAGTAAATCTAACAATGGACTCAAACAAATAATAATAATGTTCTTAGTTTTCGAGCAGGCAAGATTCGACGAAGTTTCACAAATATAAATACCAGTTTTTTTAATTTTGTTACAATATAGGATATGTGGCTGCTCCATCGATAAAGATCATCAATTAAAATCCATAAACTTTTTACTCTATCAACTCTTTCTTTCAATATTGAAGGGCAGTTGCAGGGCAAGTTACCAGGAGGAGCACAATCTTGTAATTTCAGTTCATTCTGTTGTGGTTTACCTGTACCAGTGAGTGAGAGGGTCAGAAATTTAGATTTTCCATGTTGAGAGTAAGTAGATAGTGACATACTAGTGATATAAAGAAGTGAAGGGTAGTAGATATAGTGATTTGTTTGTCAAATGAAACTCTAGAAGGAATTATTGCGATTGGCTTCTGTAAAGCAATCAATTTTGTCATTTACTTAGAAGTAAGCTTGCAATTCCTCCTATATTTTACTTTCCATGTATTGCACTTTTCCATTTTTCGCTTTGTCCTTTCTACTCTCCACAAGACATTTTTTTATTGTATTCTTTCTCTACTCTGAGAAGCTCAGAGCTCAGTACTGTCGCCCACATCTTTATGTTTGGTTATCAATTCCCTTTTGATTACGAACCCCGGAACCCGAGACCCGGGACCCAGTGATAATCCATTGTAATATGATAGAATTATTTCAAATCGTGATCCTGGTAGTGTGGAGTTGAATTGGGAATTTCATCGTGGATTGTAACGTTCTCGTTTTGAGTATTTGTGTACTGTTCCAACCAAATTCGCATAGGTATAACCATAGAGAAAAGATAGCATAAGAAAATATCCCGTATGGTATATTATATTATTAGGTCGTTCATCTTCCAAATTTCAAGCTAATTTTTTGTAGCTCAAGCAGATCACTGTCGACTACTGTCTATTATTACTTTTTTGACCGGTTGAGAGTGTAAGAATGGCACAGTATGAGAGACTATCAGCATCATAGCTTTACGAAAAATAAGTACGTGAACTATCTGCTTGAGTTAACAGTGAAATTTGTAACATAATCGCCCTATACCATTGGATGACCCATCTTCTCATGCTATCTTTTTTTTCTGTGGTATAATTATGAATAGACTGTTATACTCTCGAATTTCAGCAAGAAAACTCATGACAAATATCATCATCATCATCATTATTGGCACTACAGCCCATGTAGAGCCTTAGCCTTCACAACCACATCCTTCCACCCCTCTCGACATTCTGCTGTTCTTCTCCATCTTCTTACACCCAGTCTGCGCAAATCCTCTTCCACATCGTCAACCCACCGCTTTCTTGGTCTTCCTTGTAATCTTCTTTCTCCGGGTTTGCCTTCCAGCACCATTCTTGGCACCCTCCCTTCCGGCGTTCTGCACACATGACCAGCCCATCTCAGCCTCATACTTTTCACAACAGATAAAATACTGGTCTCTTCGAACAATCTTCCTAGTTCCTCGTTTGTTCTCATCCTCCATATTTCATTTTCCTTGGTTGCTCCAAAAATTCTTCTTAAAATCTTTCTTTCCCATCTCTGAAGCAGACCTTCTTCTCGTGTAGTCAATGTCCAAGCTTCGGCCCCATATGTCACTATTGGTCTTAAAACTGTTGTGTAAATTTTTATTTTGCCTTTTTTTGACCCATTTTTGGACTTCAGGATATTCTGCAGGGCGAAATACACCCTATTTCCGGACATTATCCTAGCATCCACTTCTTCTGCTACATTATTCTCTTCCGTTATTAGGGTGCCCAAATACTTGAATGATTTCACTTTCTCAAAGGTTCTACCTGATAACTGTATCTGTGTTCCATCATTCACTGGCCTCCTGGACATAACCATCACTTTAGTTTTCTGCATATTAATTTCCAGGCCTACTTCTCTTGCCTCATGTTCCAGCTTTTCATAGATCTCTGTCAGTTCCCTCCTGTTTCTTGCTAGTATGGTCACGTCATCTGCATAAGCCATTATTTGGCACATCCGGTTGAAGAGTGTGCCCCCGGGGTTGTTGGTGGTTACCTTTCTGATAATATTTTCCAGCACTGCATTGAATAACATGGTTGACAGCACATCTCCTTGCCTCAGTCCCCTTCTTACCTCAAAATCATCTGTAACACTTCCATCAATCTTGACCACAGCTCTGCTTCCTTTCATCGTCATACTTATGAGACGGATCAGCTTTGTGGGGACATTTAACTCTCTAAGTGCCTCATACACTTTCACCCTACTGATAGTGTCATATGCCTGTTGGAAATCAATATATATCTGTTGCACGTTGACATCAAACTCATAGCATTTTTCCAGAATTTGCCTGATTGTGAAGATATGGTCGACTGTTGATCTTCCTGGCCGGTAACCACATTGATACTCTCCAATATTACATTCTATCAATGGTGTCATCCTTTTTGCTAGAATTTTGGCAAAGACTTTGTACAGAATACTCAGTAGGGTGTTTCCTCTGTAGTTTCGGCACTCCATTTTGTCCCCCTTCTCATGAACTGCATGACAAATATAGTTAAATTTATTCCATAATATTTCTTTCAATATTGGATGATATTGTTTTTCATGTTCTCTGTAATTCATAGCTGTTTGTGTTCATCAATTCTATTCTTTCCCTCGCCAATCTCTCGTTATTATATCCAGACTATAATAATGAAATTTGAACAGAAATGAGCTTTATTTTATTCTGATGTGTTGAACTTGAATGTAGGTTAGTAAAACACAATAACAGTTCAAAATCTTAAAAAATATATGGCAGGGAAATTCTACCTGAAAATGTTTGTAACAGTTAAATTTAATTTGACAAATTCGTTTTTCCTGTACTTCTCCACGTTTTAACTATTCAACCCAGTATAGCTAGTGCTGAATGCTGAGAGTTCATTCCTACGTTGAGAAAAGTTGAAACTTGGTTGAGATCACAAAGGGGAGAACAGTGAATGGCAGATATAATAGCCTTAATAATAAATATGGTATCTATCGTGACATTTATGCTACCGTGATTCGGATAGTTCGGATAGTACTGTTAAAGACAGTATGTTTTCACTAATTGTCATCCGAAAAATAAAGTTTGTTGTGAACAAATTTTGAGTACAATAATTATATGTTTGTAAAGTGTGTACCTCTTGTGTAAAACTAGATTTTGGATGTAATACTTAGTAACTTGATCTAATAAAAGGATCCTACAAAACTGTATTAACTTCAGTATATCTATAGTAAAATTTCTTACTTAAGGAAACATATTATGCGACTTGCAGTGAAAAGTGGAATACAGCGACCGCAATTTTGCCGTGCTAGAGTGGACAGTGATCTGTATACTTCGTACAAAATTACTTTGAACTTTGGAGGGACATGCGCAGCAGAGAAGCATACAGTCGCATAGGGACGGTAGGCATATAGTCGGTAGGGATAAAACGGCGGCGAAGTTTCCGTTCTGAACCGGCCAGAATTCTCTAATTTCTAGTGAGTATTCAAGCGCTCATGTTAAACTTACAGGGTTTCCTCTCTGGAAGCATTCAGTCGACTGACTCTAATCGACAAATTGGCAACTGCGCTTCTACGTATGACTCTATCCATCACTGATCTCCCTCCATTTCTATGCGCCGCATATTCCTCCAAGTCAGAAGTAATTTTTTACGGAGTAAAGTCTTTAGTGAGTGCTCAACACCTCATGTTTCACCCCCCCCCCTCATCAGTTTCCTTTCTGAAAGCACTGCATTGACTGAGCCTGACAAACGCTCTTTTTTCATCACTCTAATTGTCTTAACTGGTTCTCCATCTCTTTGCTTCGCATATCTCTCCAAGTCGGAGGTTGTTTCAATTATACTACAGTCAATGCAATGCTAAATTAGTAAATTTTCATAAAATCATACAATTGAATGTTGTAAGAAAGGTCTTCAGAAACAACCCAGGAGGGAGAAGTCTCAGAGGACGTCCGCGAAAGCTTTGGCTGGAGGATGTGGAGGATAATATTAGAAAGCTGGGTATCAGGGGATGGAGATGTAAGACTGCCGATAGAGACGAATGGAGAGACTTTCAGAAGGAGGTCAAGATTATGAGCTGCAGCACCAAGGACTAAGGAAATACCGTAAGTATGAAGAGAATGGAAATACAAAAATGTATTAAAAGAATCGCTTCCCTTGGTTCGGAAACCACCTAGAACTGTCCACCCATCACTGTAGTTTTATTACTATCCTACCCACGCACAAGACACAATTAATGTGGGCATCAAACTCAGCAAAAAAAAGCCGCCCCCCCTCAAACCAGACTTCTGGATCGCCACTGGTGAAAGAGCGGAATAGCAAAATAAAAAATACTAATAATAGTGTCCATGAATGTTAAATAATGTGGATAAGTTATCTTGAAATTGTCTCAAAACTCTTGATAGGTCATGTAAACAATTCACTTCCGAGAATAGAGGTTTTTCTATGAAAAGTCCATGGCAAAAAATAAATCTATGGTATAATTATTTATTATCGTCTTTTTTCTTTAGGGCTACTTTTAATATAAATGAAAATATAAATCTGGTACCCATTTAAATTATGAAAAATAATTAAAAATAAAGTCACAAAATAATTCAAAAGGGTACTCAGATTTATACCTATCGTATAGCTTTAGGCTCAAGTAATGTCTTTTGTAGATTTAGTGAGAAGAGTAGCTGAAACTATATTCATTTCCATATTTTTAAACAATGAAATGATTTTCTAACAAAAATGATTAATTCAATTGAAATGTATGCTATTTTAATTATACCGTTTCTCCAAACTCAGCTGTTGATAGTCCACGAAGCGCATAGTTGTGCCACTACTGTAGTGTGCAGTGCTTTCCAATACGTCGCTCAGTTTACGTCGATTCACCGAGCTGCGATTTTGCTAGTGATAGTGCGCTCTTCAGTCGCAGTTGTTATTATAAGCTCTTCGGTTATAGATTTGATTAGACTAGCAGGAAAAGTTTTGATTGTGGAAATAATAAGTGCAAAGTATATTTTTAAGTTTTTCGGTTTAAAATGATTGCTTGTAGTGGCACTGATGTCCCAGAGTACCTGCGGTATGTTGATGAGCTACCCAGCGCAAGTCTTAATAAATATGAATTGGGAGAAATTATTCAAAGTGGTAAGTAAACAAAAATACAAATAGAGTAGAATAGATAATCGGTTGAAGATATTGGGAATATGTTTGGCTACAATACGAAAACTCACTTTCAACTTGAATGATTAAAGTTGTTGCCCATAGCAAGCAAATTTTGCAAAAATTGGTTAGAAAACTTTACATGAACAAATTATGATTCAAAGTCAGTATTAAGCTCCGCACACTCTCATCAGATTAAACGAAACTTGACAAACATCTGTTTGAAATCATCTGTTTGATCAAATAGAATTTATCAGGACAAAATACCGCACGAACAAAAATCGATGTGTGTGTGCGGAGATTTAGATTCCCACATATTAATATCAGTGTAAGTGTTCGGTATAGTGGAATTATAATTCCCCTGAGTTCCAATAATCAAACTATAAAGCAAAGCTATTCAAACTCGCCTCACAATGCTAATTTGGAACTCATTTTCACTGTAACGGACACCTACACTAATAGTGATATGTAGGAATCCAGTGATCTTTATCACAGTGAATTTATTCATCATTTTTTTTACCTTAATATGTATATTTTCAATCATTCTTATTCCGTATTATTAATTTCCAGGGTTCTTTCATCCATATTTTATTTAATAATAATTATATTAGTTTTCATTCTCGATAGTTCATTTGTTCAAGATCATCATTTTAAACAGTTTTTTATATGGTTGAATAAGTTGGAACGAATTCACCTTGCTTTCGCTTACCAATCTAGTAATTTATAAAAATTTTCGAATTCATTATTTTCCATGATATTGAATGAGTCATATTGATTATATCGCCTCATATCGCTGTAATCGACTCAACGTGAGTGACTCAACGTCTTGGAAGGCAATCCACTTTAAAACTATGCAGTATTGAGTCGAATGAAAATTGGAGAAGGAAGTAATCAACTGCTCCGGTCGCTAATTATTACAGTGCATGGATTTATTTTTGTAATTGATGTTGAACATTTCTAAAATACTTTTTGTACAGTATTACTTGTGAATTCAAAGCCCACATTAGTTCGTTGTTCATGCATAATAACTGATGTTTTTTTTTAATAATAATAATAATAATTTTATTCATTATGTTAAGGATAATATGAATTTGATGATGATAAAGTTAGAAATAATGAGAGTTTAGTGGACCCACAGTTCTATGTTGCTGGCTTTGTGATCGTGAAAGTCATGAACGGAGATTTTCGGTGACCGCTTACCCAATCAAATTTTGGTATCGACTATTCGTCATCACTTCTCCACTCAAAAGATTAAGATGTCCTACCAACTGTACAGCCAATCACATCCCTAAGAAAATGTACTAGCATTCGAGTTTTTTATAATATTATATCATTATTTCAGTAAATGAGTGATTCAAATTCATTGTTATTAATTTCTCTCCTCATCAGAAGCTACAGATGCTAGCAACTTTGGGACCAATACTTTTCGGGACTTAAGTGTTCCGACATAAGAGAGGATGGGTCTTCGCAGGTAGAATCAGGTGTCTCCGACAGGTGGTTTCAGACATTGATCTTCAACACAATGGCGTTGAAGGGGAAAACATTAGCGAGTCAGATGCAGGCCTAATCAACTTAATATAAATATTTATTCATTCAGATTTTCAAGTTGAATTATTATTTCCGCTACTTGATCAGGAAAATATGAATTAATTATAGTTCCCATCAGATCAAGAAACTGAGTTCTAGGAACAAGTTGGAAAATAGGCCTTCTAAAGATGTCTGTGAAAAAGATAGTTTATCTACTCAGAACTATTTCTAGAAATGAATCTATGAATGGTTGTTCATACAGTGACAGAGGCGTGTGAACCTGTCGAAAGGGCCGACTATTACTAGGACTTGTTTGCTAATCATCTCACAGGTAGAGACCCCAGATTTGGTCCCAAAATTCCTCTATTTCCTAGTTGGTACCAAAATTTTTGGTCCCAAATTTCCGGTCACTGAAACTACCTACTGTAGGTGCTGAATTTGTAAAATAAGTTTCTGCTATTATCCAGTTGAGAAGTGAAATTTGTAGGAACAACCGATAGTATACTTTATAGTTTCGTCTTTCAACATTCCTCTTCACTTCAAACATTCTCTAATAGTTAAAACTTTGCATCATGCGAAGTAATAAACTAATTTACTTTAACCCGCTCATGAATCTTTGATACTGCTTTATTCCACCTTCAATCATATTCAATATTTCCAATCAAATTTTTATGCACATTGTTAAATCATATTACAATGGTGTTAAACAGGTTTCCCTTGACAGTTATTGTGATGGATTTGGATTCTCATAACGATCCATTTTTAAAGAGCCAATCATGAAAAGATTTTTCAACTTTTCCCAAGTTGAGTATACATGCCTCTTTCCACGAAATTATTGGAAGATTATAGAGATTACAACACAAAGCTTTACTTATAGTTTTCACAACAAATGAATTCTAATTTAAGTCAAAATTACGAAAGTATAAAACACTACGAAGTATTTAAATCCTAATTATTTCGATAATTTGATATAAGAGGCCTATATGGGCGTAGGAAGAAGCATGAGTATCTGAGATTGTAGATGTATGATTAGAATACAGTATGTACGAGCTCAGAAAAGGAAACAATAAAAAGAGGAACGTTGTTCATTAGTCCGTGGTAAAAGTTAGATAAAAATTTAGCAGTCCAGTGCTTGATCATTCCACACGACACATTTATCCGGATTTAATGTATGAAAGCCTATTCTCCTGAAAAAAGAACCTTCCAAGTCGTGTTAATAATTCCGAATAGACATTCAGCTGATCAGTTGACCAACAAAGGCTTCAAATTAATGAAGGATATAGGAAGAATATTATTGGAAATTCGGATAATAATATTCATTATTTTGGAAAGTAAATACACATTTCACTTGTAAAATTTTGAATTTAATATGAACTTAATCATTGGAAATAAAAGTACCTCTCCGACTTTGGTTCTCAAGAATAGTACTTCAAGAATGGATGAGCTGTTACGTTGAAGCATTACAGTTAATTTATAGTTGGTACATTCAAACTGTATTTTTTAATCAGACTTCCATAATATACTGCAGCTCCATGAGTCTATTAGCCTAATCACTAATCACACCGCATCAATCACTAACTTTACTGATGTATTCACATTCACAATTATTTTTATTCTCTATCTTAGCATGATAAATTATCCATTTGTGTTTGTATTCGTCTCAAGATACAATTCACATTCAGACCCTATGAAATGCATTGTTATATATATGTCAGATTCGTATCTTTTGATAAATTTGTTCATTCCATTTATTCAGGTGGATTTGGTAGAGTTTATGCCGCGAACCTGTCTAATGAAGCAAAGAAGCCCCAAAGATTTGTCTTAAAAGTCAAAATTAGAGGTTGTACGATCACGGATAACGAGAGGATGGAAGTACACGCTCTGAAGACCCTTGATCAGGAAGAACATATCATAAAGATGGTTGATCTCATTCGGAAGCCTCATGATTTGATTATTGTCATGGAAAGAGCCAAAACCGACCTACAAAAAGTATTATACCATGAAGGGATTCCAATTAACGAAGAGGAAAAGAGAACTATACTAAACCAACTTTTCAAAGGTCTTTCTGCAATACATAACAACAAAATCATACACAGAGATATAAAGCCCTCGAATGTCCTGATTTCTTTCGACGGAATCATCAAAATCACTGATTTTGGCCTGTCAGTGCCTTTGGAAAGAGGAGTTAAACACAGTCTTCGCGGAGGAACGCTTTTCTATAAAGCTATCGAGCTGTTGATGGGTGATGAAAAATATGATGAAAAAGTAGATATGTGGGCTTCAGGCTGTTGCATGGCTGAACTGTGGCAGAGGAAACTACTTTTCCTCCCAGCATGTAGGACTGTGACAAAGCAGGTTGCGGCTATCTCTGAATACTGCAGCTTTCCTACTGAACAAGAATGGCCTGAAGTAGTTACGTACCAATACTACAGCCCTTTGTTGAATCTCAACCATCATTACAAGGAGAACCGCTTAGTGGATAGTGCCCAACGGATCACTGAGGGAGAATCATCGGCAGCAGATCTACTCACAAAATTACTTACCTTGAATCCCAAAGATCGAATCAGCTCAAATCAAGCCCTAACTCATGAATACTTCACACGAGCGCCAGTAGAACCTAATGTAGAGAACCTTGTCAAAAAAATGAATGGGTTGAAGCTGAAATCGATGGTAAGTGAACTTCAAAATGCATGATATAATTCAATTTAACATTTGATAGCAATTTTCTAAATAATGTAGTCCACAACGTTATTGCTCAACTGCTTTAACCATGCACAAACACCATGCATAATTTAGTGTGACCTCTAATATGTGTGTGTGTGTGTGTGTGTGTGTGTGTGTGTGTGTGTGTGTGTGTGTGTGTGTGTGTGTGTGTGTGTGTGTGTGTGTGTGTGTGTGTGTGTGTGTGTGTGTGTGTGTGTGTGTGTGTGTGTTTGAGAGAGAGAGAGGGAGAGAGAGGCATTGATTGATTTATTTTTATTACGACGTGCTAGGTCTCGATAGACCCATTGCACTAAACAACATTACAATACATTGTCAAATAAAGAAAATAAACACAACGTACCTTCACACAAAATACGAGTATTGCAAATGAAAACCTTTAACTGTGAAAAATGAAAATATAAATCAAGATAATAAGATAATTATAAAAAAGACAAATAAGATAATGTTGTGAAAAAGAGCGAAGACAGAATGAAATAAGGAGAAGAATAAGAGAGATGAGAAAGAAGAAATAAAAATGAAATGAAAGCTAAAAAAGAGAAAGAAGAAGAGAAATAATATAAATTGTAATCAATTCAATTCTTGTTTTAGACCTTCGCTTAACGTATGTACCAAATCTGGACATAATCTGTCAATTATTCGTTCTTGAGAAAGCCTAGAAATCGCAGGAAAAACACATCAAACCAGCCGATCTTGGGCGGAACTTAGAGGCGTCTTAACTTTAGGCGAAACTTAACTTCCAATACAACATTTTCATACCTCAGCTGAGCCTGTGTACCAAGTATTACATTTTTGCCAATTAGTTATTGAAAAAAGCAGATAAAAATCAGAAAAACGCAGATTTTGGGCGTATCTTTGGATTTTGGATTTTCTTTCAAATCCGTTCTTAGTGCGCCTCTAGATGGTCAACCGAACATGCATTTTGTCCAGTAGATTTTTAGTGAGTGAGTGAGTGAGTGACTGAATCAGTGCCATTTCGCTTTCATTTTATATATATATATATATATATATATATATATATATATATATATATATATATATATATATATATATATATATATATATATATATATATATATATATAGGGCTACTTGGAGGGATAACAAACATATTAGAATTTTTATCATGAATTTGTATTTCAAAAAAGTATTGTGTGACAAATAAAGTTTTCTATTCTATTTTTGTGATAAAAATAGAATGAAGATAGAACCCTCTAAAAAAACCTTCTGCTTCTCTTAAAAAAACAGCAAACTTCTTTCAATCATTAAAAAATTGATTAAAAGTATGAGGTACTAATTAATTTATGTAGGCTCAATAATGTTCATTTGATCTAAATGTGCGCCTAACGATGGGGTAAGTTACAAAATATGTAGTGTTTTACATTGATCTATAATGGAATTGAGATTTATTTATTGCAAGAGAAAACAATTCAGGACTACAGTAGGAATGATTTACACAGTGTAAATAAAATAAATTATAATTTACAAAAGTACAAAATACTGTAGAAAAAATACATACTCGTATAAAACTAGTAAATTAATTTTCCTTCTGCAATGTAAGGAAAAACTTGTGTCTTGGTAGTGAGTAGCAGGATGACACACTCATATTTTTTTAATATGTACTCTGGTTTCTCAATACAGAAAGCAACAGCAAATAAATAAAAACTTCAAATAGAAAACAACACTGTTCAATGAAAATGAAACTTAGAAAGTAGCAAAGGACATACACTCCAACAGTACTCAGTAGAGCAATGCCAGACTTAAAATATCGAAGACGGGATTATTTAGATAATAATCTCTAGATATTAAGCACGGGTATTTAGAGTGGAATTACAATTTTATTATGTTAGGTCAATTTGAAATAGAAATAAGGTTACGTACTATTTTTATGGAAGTTCTTCGACATCAAGTTAATATCCGCGATAAACCAAGATCTCGTTAATATTGTATTTTTCGGGTTTGCAAGGATATTTCTAAAACTAATGAAAGTACAATTTTGTAACTGGTCTCAAACGATTTATTAGCTCATAATAATACAGTACATATATAAAAGCATCAAGTAGTAGTGGTACGGTAGTCAGTCTGTCTCATTTACAGAAATTGAACCTCCTAATTGATTGTTTCCGATTTTCTTCCCAATCTATGAGTTTTATAATTATGCACAATACTGGTAGTTTTTAATCAACTACTCTTACATTTCTACAATTACATTTCTCTTTCCTTCTCAATTTATATTTCTGTACCTTTGTATCCTACTTACAAACGGCGCTTGCATCTGACTCCCTGATGTTTATCAATTATTCACCAGACATAAATTCCTGTTTTCTTTTTATTTCAAGGAAACTTCAAGTCTGCATTGATGTTTTGAACCTAAACAACTAGAGAATATGGACTATGGGCTGGCCTTTCAACTATGGACTACGTGCCTTCTTTTTACTTTTCATCGATGATGTGCGTTTCCATACCACGATTGGATTATGGCTGTCCAATATTATTATGATAATATAGTGAAAATATTATTCTATGAAGGTTGGTAGAAGTATATTAATTTGATATGAGGAATGATTCCCGTATAGGACAATACCATTTCCGTACATAAGTTATTTAAAAGGAAAGAGCCTCTTGTTCAAAGTTGAAGATAAACTATAATAGATTAAGGAATTAGCTCCATGTTTTGAGTATCTAGACTTACACTGAGAAGGCATAAAATTAACTATGGAATTGTACCTAGGTACTAGGTACGTAGATATGTAGTAACTTGGAATTATTTTTCAATTGAGGATTTCTTAGATAGTTTCAGAGTAATATGGAAATAGAGGTAGTATAATCAATAGACTTATTTTGTAGCCTTAAGGAAACTATAAAACGAATTTTACTATTATCTTTTCATAAGATTCCGAACTATAACTATTGTTATCCAGATGAGGAAGCTCGTTGATAAAAATGATAAATTGATAGAAAATTGCATCAGGGTGGATTGCTTTAATTTTGTTTTTAGCACTTGTAAGCAATTTAATAACCCTATACGATGGAATAACCTTGTGTTCGTTTCAAATTAACTTTGATAATCGTAAATTTTAAATTCTCCAAATTAACTGGTAATATTGTATTCCACTTTGAACCTTTTTTTAATGAGAATATAAATTAAACTTTAATTTATAAGTAGTTGTTGATTAGCTCGTAAGTTTATGAAAATTAGAATCCAACTACTAGGCTATGTTGATTTTTCATAACGATAAAAGTATTCCATGATAGTTTTTTTTATAGAAACTACTTTAAATTGTCAGTATAATAGCCTAGTGGAGGGGGTATTGGAGGAGACTGAAAAACTATTATTATTTACCTAGTATTTATTATTTATTCATCAGCACTGATTGTATTTTAGTCATTAAATGGCAGTATAACTTGGTTGATCATTTATAGATTCCACCAAACTATTCGTTATTCACATTGTAAAAAACTCGTCAGTAAATTGTCAGAAGTTTTATAATGACAAGAAAATTGGACAATCGAGAACTAAGAAGGCAACGTAGCCAGACGGATAGGCTTATTTGGATTAAACTTGAGTTTCTAGATATAAGATGTAGTTATACATAATATATAGCCTATGTTAAAGTATGTATTCCATAAACGTTTATTGAAAGTGTGTTTTCCATATTAAATATATGTTTTTCCAATTTTTCCTTGGTTTAAAATTAAGATTTGAAATATCTTTTATAGTGTCACTCTGATATAGCGTGTTCATATTTGTGGACCCTTAAATGACGTTATAACCAAGTTTCTCTGTATTATTATCATTAATTATACTAAATGAAATGAATGAATTACTAAAACTTAGTTCAACTTATTCATGCAACATATTTTTTAATTTGTGGGTAGGATGCATCAAGCGCTTTGGCATATCTGCTCCTAGAGCATAAAAAGTCGTTTATCTATACTTTATTTAACAAGCTATTCTCATAAGTTTCAAATGTAGCCTATTATGTTTTTACTGAAGATTCTTTATTGCATTATTTACCGGTATATTTTATTCTGGCAGCTCACCTACTTTCATTTACTCCAATGAAAATCAGTGTAAGAGTGAATAGAAGTAATTATTAGTTGTACAAGTACTTAATTAGAATTGGTATCTATAATAGTATAGTCGATATTTTCTAATTGTTAGGCCATAAAATACTAGACAAATCAATCCAAAGGAGGTCTAGTTCACTTTGAAATATTGATGTGGAGTAATAATGTTATCAAGATACGTGATTATTCCGCATTTTGATACTGTAAAATGGTATATTTATGTTGACGTTCATAGCTATGAACTTCAAAAGAGTAATATTCCATTGATAATCATCACAAACTCTTGAATTCAATCAAATTCTACTGTTATTTGAGTTATGAGTCTTATTTTCAACTGTTTAACGAATCTTGATTAATTGTGGAGAAATGAAAGAATGTTTTTTCGAGTACGGTGTGAGCATTATGGAATCTAATAGTTTGTCGGAGTAGGTCTCTCAGAGATCTTTTTATCTGCAGTCAGTGCTTTTTGAGTTTCAAGTGTTTGAGTATCTAGGATGTCTTCACGTAAGGAAATTACAACGTCTACTATAAAAAAGGAAGTAGAAGATGAGGAAAATACAGAAAACCCTGAAGGAGCTTCAATGAATGCAACGGCAGAGCGCTCCTCGGGGATGGGAAATTCATATTTCAGCCTACAAACTGAAAGAGAAGCTCCAATTGGCGAAGAGAGGCCTGATCCTGAAGGAGAGCCGAGTATCGCGATCGCAAATGTTATTGGTGAGGACGAACATCTCCAAGTGATTTTCAGTATCATCTTCATGTGCTTAATCTACTACTTTTTCATGATGGACTAGAGTCAATCAACTGTTTAAAAGATCAAATCTTTATCAACAATCAAAATCGTCGTCGTTACTCGTCGGTTTGATGCAGCTGTTCACATGTTTGATCAGGAGTGGTAAGGGTGGCTGGAACTAGAGTGAGGCTCATTGGCAGATTTTCATTTCTATTCTCCATTATTTCTTCATTCTTATTTTTCATCTCATTTAAATTCTTCTTCTTTCTCTTTTCAACCCTCTTTTCTCACATGTCTTCTTATTATCTTCCTTCTCATTCCTCTCTGATAATTATTATTTATAATATGATACATATTATTCCACCTACCGTATCTAATAATAGTCTTTCTTAGCTAATTTATTATTTTACTGTCTCTCTTAATTATTATTACCTTCAGTTCATATTATTGTGAATTATGCTATTGAATTACGGTAGTTTGTTAATAACAATTAACTTTCACTTAAACTGTAACTTCACATTAAAATCGATTAAGTATTAGAATTATAAACTTTTGTTCATAATATTGTGAATAATCTATTTGAATTAGTCTGTTCAATTTGTTAGTTTTTAGTTCAATCTCATTTAAATAGTTAGTTGTTCTAGAATTGTATTGGAGGGTTGAGTGAAAGAGAGGGCCGACTGTACCCTAACTTCACCCTCTAAGGCTTGAAATAAAGGCAGCAAATCAAATCAAATCATTTATTTCGCCATTTTAAAAAAACAATCACAAATAAATAGCAAATCAAATATGATGAACAATGAATTTAAACAAAATACAAGTGTTAACTTAAAAATAAGAAAATAATAATACAAAATCATAAATATCTCTTTACGTATGTATATATAGTTTACGCGTTAATATGGCATCACTAGCAAAAGAATAAACTTTGCCCGCTGGTGACCGTTGCAAATCGAAAATATTATAATAATATTTAAAAAAATCTGGTGTGGTACACTCACACAACTTTCCTTGCTCATATTTGAAACTACGATCAGACTTCTGTCAGTATATGTGTATATATAGGGCCTAATTGTTTTCAGAGTACATTCTCTTTGTGTGAATTGTAAAATTCGATTATTTTTTTTCAGTCGTCATTTTTTTAAAGTCGTCAAAACAGTTGTTCTACAGATGAAATATCTCGACTATGTGTTCTTTTTATGAACTGGGCTACCTACCTACCTCATGCACGAGAAGGAGGTTACTAAGTCCATTTCCCAAGGATGGGGTGGACCCTCCATTGGTTTCCCAGAGAGGAGACTTATGCCAGTTGATAGAGCTGATAAATAACTATACAGAGTATGAATTTGAAAAAAAATCGGTCAAGTTATTTTTGAGAAAATCGTGAAAAACATGGTTTTTTAGCAATCATCCGCCATTTTTCTCAAGAATATTACGGAGCTCCAGCAATTTTCCCAGAAAAAAAACTCATCTCATTTGATAGGGCTTATGAATAGCTATCCATGGTATAAATTTGAAGAAAATCGTTAGAGTCGTTTTCGAGAAAACCGTGAAAAACATGGTTTTTTAGTCACTATCCGCCATTTTTCTCAAGAATATTACGGAGCTCATGGAATTTTCCCAGAAATGAGACTCATGCCAGTTGATAGTGCTTATGAATATCTATCTATGGTATGAATTTGAAGGAAATCGTTAGAGCCGTTTTCGAGAAAACCGTGAAAACCATGGTTTTTTAGTAATTATCCGCCATTTTTTCCGCCATCTTGGATTGAATTTTATTGAATTTCTTATTGTCGGATCCTCAAGGTATAAGGACCTCAAGTTTAAAATTTCAAGTCAATCGGTTAATTAGGAATGGAGTTATCGTGTTCACAGACATACACACATACACACACACACAGACCAACACCCAAAAATCATGTTTTTGGACTCAAGGGACCTTGAAACGTATAGAAAACATGAAATTAGGGTACCTTAAATTTTTTTGGAAAGCAATACTTTCCTTACCTATGGTAATAGGGCAAGGAAAGTAAAAAAACTCATCATTTAGTCATTTCTGAGAATTAAGAAAAGAGAAAAGTAAATAAATTATAAGGGATACAATAAATTTTAATTTAAATAAGGTTTTCTATTGAAGTGAAATAGTTTGCAATTATCCAATTTTTTATATCATTTCTGGTATCTCTAGTATAGCAAATCAATAAATCTCCATTTATCCATCCCTCTCTCTTTCTCTCACATACACCGGTGGTTGAACGGGGAGGCAAATATTAACGCACTAAACGGATTAACCATGATCCAGTACAAGAATCATTTTGAAATTTTATATGTAGGCTACATTCGATAATTATAAATGAATACACCTATAACAAGAGAAAAGCAAATTTAATTTTTTTGTCACACACATATTACTGAAAAATTATCTATGGGGTTACTCAAATCGCGTCTATACGGGAAACTTTACACACATTAAATCATAGACTTGACGAAATAGGAAGGTAACCGATACAATAGATAATACGATTTGCATTGTCTTCTGATTTCAGCGACGTTGCCAGCTCGACTTGCTTCTTACAGTTTTGTAAGAGCAGTTTTGAGAGTGAGATATATATCCTTCTCTCAGAATTTACATTTTTCATGGCTTACCAAGTACATTAGAGAGTACATTACGGCTTGAATTGGGCCTCCATTATTTAATGCAATGCCTAAGAGGGCCTAAATTAAGTTGGGATTTCATTCTCGAGAAGATTATTTGTGAAAAAGCACTCAAAAGCATCAATTTAAACGCTTTTTCACAAACTATTATTGTTGAAATTCGGCAGAAACCGATGTTTCATTTAGTACCTGCCTATATTATGTCCCATGCAAGTTGGAAATGGAATAATTCTAGAGGGCTAGACAAATTCATCAATATTTTATTGTTATTTTTGTGAAGTGATGAAAAGCAGTATAGTAAAATCACTGGAAGTACCTGTACTGAAAACAAAGTTGTCATATTTTATTGAGTAGGCCTATTATTCATAAGGGGGAACGCCTCCATCTCACAAACACGAAAACATAGTATGGAATAGTCTCCATTCATTTAAATTATGATATTCTGAGTATGCAGTCTTCAGATAGAATTTTGCACATAGCTGTCGATCAGCTACCGTACTACTCAAAGGACAAATAAATCCATCTTCAGGACCTTCAGCGAGTTTTCCCAGAGTTGAGACCTTTTCCAAAAGAATATATTTTTCAAATTGAAGAAGTTTTCGTTTCAAATTGAAGATATCATGGCTCCTCAGCAATAGATGAAAATGATGTATTATAGAACTGGTATAGTAGATGATCATGGATATGACAATAATTCAATATAAATATGATTCTATCAACCACAGATGGAAATAAACAATGACTCAAGAGTATTATTTATAAAGGCTAACAAATGGTAGATTTTTGTATCACGAACCTACTTTATTCTAAATTTCATCTGAATCGTTAGAGCCGTTTTCGAGATCTGCCTGACATACAAACATAGATAAACATGCAAGCATACATACCGTACAAACAAAAAAACTGCTCGCTTAAAGCTATACGTTTACACTATGTAGCTGGAGAGCTATAGCAGAGCTATAAAAAATTTGAGCTACATATAGCTCTGCTAGATGTAGCTCTGCTATAAGTAGATTTTAACGCTAATTTTATCTAACAGAGCTAAATAAAGCTCTGCAAGATATTTGGAATAAATTTCACTGTTCAGTTCCCAGCCAGATGTCGAAGAAGAAGGTAGCTCTTGCAGCAGTCGCTGCTTTCACCGCAGCTACTGTGATCTGTGATATTTTCAGCACAGAGAGGAGAAAGAAGATTTTGGATAAGACCCTCCCTTTAGGCTAGAAAACTGTACAGTGGTAGTGACCTTTTGAAAGACCGAAATGAGTATGATAGAGACGATTTGACTTATAAAATTCGTTGTGATGATAGTTTCAATAACTTTCTTCTAATATTGTCTTTATTCCAGTCAAATTCACTCTCCATTTTCGCACAATAATATTATTATGAATCAGAAAGAAATGCTTGTAATGCGCAGTAGCCTACTAGCACTCTGACAACAAATGAGTACAGTACATCAGGAGATCAGGTGTGAATCCAGGAGGCACTAAACAGCTGTAAACAGCAGTAAACAGTTGCGGCAGCCTTCCTTCAAGGACAGAGCAGCTACATCTAGCTCTGCTATAAACAAAAATCTGGTGTGTTAACACTCACACAACTTTCCTTGCTCATTGAACTGTAAGCCCCATTCTTGAACGTGAATAATTCAGGGGAATAACGTAATGACGATTGGCGGCAACATATTTGAAACTACGATCAGACTTCTGTATATGTGTATATATAATAATGTTTTCAGAGTACTTTTTCCTTTGTGTAAATTATGAAATTCGATGATTTTTTTTTTCAAGTCGTCAAAACAGCTGTTCTACAGATGAAATATCTCGTCTATGTGTTCTTTTTATGAACTGCTCTACCTACCTAGCTCATGCACGAGAAGGAGGTTACAAAGTCCATTTCTCAAGGATGGGGTGGACCCCCCATTAGTTTCCCAGAGAGGAGACTCATGCCAGTTGATAGGGCTTATAAATAGCTATCTATGGTATAAATTTGAAGAAAATTGTTGATCCGTTTTCGAGAAAACCGTGAAAAACATGGTTTTTTAGTAATTATCCGCCATTTTTTCCGCCATTTAGAATTCATTTTTATTGAATTTCTTATTGTCGAATCCTTATGGTATAAGGACCTTACGTTTAAAATTTCAAGTCAATCGGTTCATTAGGAATGGAGTTATCGTGTTCACAGACATACACACATACACACACTCACACACACACACACACACACACACACACACACACACACACACACACACACACACACACACACACACACACACACACACACACACACACACACCCAAAAATCATGTTTTTGAACTCAGGGGACCTTGAAACGTATAGAAAACTTGATATTAGGGTACCTTAATTTTTTTGGAAAGCAATACTTTCCTTACCTATGGTAATAGGGCAAGGAAAGTAAAAATTGACATATAGCAGAACTATATGTAGCAGAGCAACATGTAGCTCTGATTCCCTTTGATGTTCACCGAATACTTTGGATAGCTCAATTTCTGCTATATAGCTGAGAAAATAGGCTTAAAACTGCTATACAGCCGGGCTATATAGCAGATCTCCTGTGTCACTTCTTGATCATGTAGCAGAGCAATATAGCTCTGCTACATGTAACTCTGCTATATAGTTCTGCTACATAGTGTAAACCTAGCTTAAAAGAGTAAGATATGCAGTATAATAAGCGTATGGCGTGAGGGAAAAATAAAATATATTATACACTCTTGAGAGGTGTTCTAATTATGATGAAATACAATGAATAGAATAGAATTTATTGTATCACATAAGATAAGCACTACATAATCAAGCATAGCTCAGTAATATGTGAAATAATTGTTGATTAGTAATAACGACATTTCTTAAATTATTATTAGAAAAATTCTTGCAAGTGAAATATTGCCCAGTCAGAACATAAGGTAGAAAAAACAATTCAAACAAAGAAAAAAAATATTCTCATTTGGATGCTTACATAGCATTCATTATTATTATATTCTCAAGTGCAGAAACTTTCCACTCATAATTGTTCAGAGCAATTCAGAAGTCGTAGAGAGAACATCGTTTTAATTGTTCGTCGTAGTTTAGTGTAGTCAGCAAATTCTTGTGTGAGTGTACAAAAATTTCGTCAGTAGTGATAATTAGGTCAGAGCATTGAACTGTGTACAACGTTAAATACTGTAGATTCGATATGAAATGGGATCGCCAGAAAAACTTTCTCAGTTTCTAGCATCGGAGTTTGAGGAAAGTGAAAATACTAGATGTGAAAGTGATAATCCTCAAAAATCAATTGAGCCCAATAAAGATAATAATTTGGTTAACCAACTTTGGACTCTAAAGGCATCTTTTGAAGATTGGGGCACAAAGCTGTATGATAAGAAAAAAATATGTCAAGCAGACTATAAAGAATTTCTTGTGCTTTGTGAGGATCTTGCAGTAATCGCAGGGAAAACCGAAGTGAGCAGTGAGGGAAATGCGCAAAATACAAAGGTAAATGAAAGACTTAACATGATTGAAAAACAAATTGAGAAGCTTTCATCAAGTCTGATAGTTTCAACTCCAATCAAGAAGCCTTGCTACGCCGAGATGGTCCAACTACCCAAGAAGAAAGAAGAAAAGAAGCCAGGAGAAACAAAGGAGAAATCCAGTGAGCAGAGGAGCCGGCCGGTTCCTAAGGATAAGACTATCCTAATAAAGCCGAAGGAGATCCAGGGAACGGAAAAACAGACCAGCGAGAACCTGAAAAAAGTTATTAAAAAAACTATGTCTATCGAGAACTCTTTGAAAGTTAAAAAAGCAATCAATGTGAATGGCGGAGGAGTACTTCTTGTGATGGACTCTAGTGTAGATAAAAATAAAATTTTTAGTGATTCTACGCTACAAGATGCTAAATTCGAGGTAAGTGAGCCACCTAAAATTAAACCTAAATTGGTAATATACAATGTCCCTGCCGAGTGGAGTCAAGAAGAAATAGTTAGCGATATTTTCAATAGGAACTTTCAAGATTATATTTCACTTGAGAAATTCAGAAATTCTTTTAAACCAATTTTCAAGATAGGCCCAAAAGATAGGAAACAGGTTAACTGGGTTGTAGAATGCGCAGCAGATATTAGAAATGAATTAAAAATATGAGAAGAGTATTTATAGACTGGTCATCAAGCAATGTAAAAGACTTTGTATCAGTAAGTAGGTGTTTCAAATGCAATGGACTTGGCCACATCGGACGTTTCTGTTCCCAGGAACACAACACATGCAGCCACTGTGCAGAGACCAATCATGATATCAAGTCGTGTCCAAATCTAAATAAACAACCAGTATGTATAAACTGTAAAAAACGTAACAATCCAGCTAACCACAAAGAAGTGACAAAAACTGTCCGGAGTATGAAAAGGCGCTGAGGAAGGTTGTTGAAAAGACCGACTATGGGTATTAAAAAGATTTTTCTCGGTGCCTTGCAACACTTCAGTAAACAAAAAGTTTCTATTGTTACACAAAATAATATTACCAATAAGAATATATGTGAAACACTAGATACATTTAAAATGTTCAACATGACTGTTAAAACCCCAAAAAGTAGAATCAATCTTGTTTATAATTATGGTGAATATGTAGATTTAGTTATCTCGTTTGCATGTAAAGAAGGAGACAGCATGATGTTATCTAAGGGGCTTTCAAAATTCTTACAATGCTCCAAAATTGATTTTAACGAATGGTTACAACTTCCTAACACTGAGGTAAAATATGTTAAGGCCTTTTCTGTAGAATCTCACTGTCCTGTATTCATTGTAGAAACAAGCAAACAAGCTCAACTAAGATTTAATAATATGCTTGCTCTACTTAACAGGTGGAGTTTGGATAATTACCCTTTAGTGATAGGAATTGATATTTTTAACTATTCAATTCAAGATAATATACCGTCAATAAGTATGCTGAGTTCTGTCCTTGAAAATGAAGCCCTTCGCTTTGTATTTTATAATCAAGGGATTAGAAATATTGATTACTTGGAAATACCCAGTCAATTTAATAACAGCGATACTGAGTATCCTGCTGGTTTTTTTGAGGGTATATCAAAGTACGAAAGATATATTAATACAATGATAGACCTGCGTAATCTCCTTGAAAAGGCGGATGCTGAAAATGCTAAAATATATAAAGAAGTTCTCAATAGTATATACAAAGACGTAACGAACAAAACAATTGATGCTGTGAAGAGAAAAAATATGAACATATTGATAATGATATGAAGAAATTTTTATTCAAAACAAACACTTTTTACAGAATGGGGTATAGTCTAGAAGAAGGAGGCAAATATGTTGAATTCCTAGAAGCCGAAAATAAGTTCAAAACCACTGAAAAATACATATTAGTCACTAAAGATACAGAACTTATGCTGGATGGCGAGCTAATAACTAAAATAAATAAAATACACATCAACAAGCCTCTATTCCCACAAGTCAGTTGGATAGAAGGAGTACCTGGCTGTGGAAAATCTACATATATCATAAGAGAACACACGCCAGGAAAAGATCTAGTATTAACTCAAACTAGAGCAAGCATTAAAGATATAAGAGAATCAGTCTCAAGACGTTACACAAAAGAGAACTTATCTATCCAGCTTAAATTAGATTATAGGACAGTAGCATCCTACATAATTAATAATTCGGGCAAAAAATATGAAAAAGTTTACATTGATGAGGGACTAATGATGCATGCGGGATACATCGGATTTATTGCAGAATTGAGTGGAGCAACGGAAATTATAGTAGTAGGTGACTCCAACCAGATACCTTACATAGAAAGATCTCCAGTAGTTACCAAGTGGAACAAAATTTCAGATTTCTGTGAGCCTGAGGAATATATAACAATGACTAAGCGGTGTCCTGTAGATGTCTGTGTTGCCCTTCAATCATTCTACCACGAAATCAGCACAAAAAACCCCCAAATAAAATCTATACTTCCAACTTTCAGAAACGGCGAAACTCATCAGCTAAAGGAAGATACTCTGATACTGACATTTACGCAAAAAGAGAAACAAATTCTAAGTGATTCAATGAAAAAATATAAGTCTCAAAGAATTAACACAATTCACGAAGCACAGGGGCTCACATCAAAGGATGTAGTATTAGTGAGAATTGACACAAGAGACAATACAATTTATAACAGTGTGCCGCATGCTATTGTTGCAATATCCAGGCATACAGAAAGTTTCAGGTATCTAACAACAGGCTACAATGATGCAGTTCAGGACATAATTGATAGAGTGAAGGACAGGACAGGAGAAGAGCTTTTGTCATGGAATCGAGAAAGGTTGTTGAAAGGAGAAGCTAATACTAACAAAATTGATCATGGCTGATATCGATGAAATCCTTACATCACTGGAAACTGATAACTTCACTCCAGAAATCGATGACTACATTAATTTTGTTCCTTCCATAAATGGAAAAAATGTTTAATTTTTAAATATTTTTTCAACTAATATCCGTAGCCTCCATGCAAATTTCAACCAGCTCATTTGTTGTATAAACAACTTAAAAACTGATATACATGTAATTGTTCTAACCGAAACTTGGCATACCGAGAACATGCCATTCACTTACAAGATCTCAGGTTTCACCGAAGTAAATAAATGCTCAAAGATGAACAAATGCGACGGTCTGTGCATTTATGTTAAAGATAATATTGATGTCTGTGAGATTGCCTGTAACATAGTTGATGCCAACTCTTTGTGCTTGGAGTTGAAAATGTCGGATGAAAAATTTTTTAGAATTATAGGAATTTATAGATCACCTAGAAATCAAAACACTGAGAATTTTATCAGCAGTCTAAATAACTTCCTCGATAATATACCTAATTCAATAACTGTTTGCATGGTTGGTGATATAAATATTAATATTCAATCAACTAGCACACAGGTTCAGGAATACCTGCATATTTTACTGAGCAGAGGTTATAAGTCTTATATAAATGGGAGTACTAGAGTCTCGACCACAACTGAATCGTGCATAGATCACATATTTTTCAAAAATAACAGCAAATTCAACTATATTTTTGGAAATATTTTCAAAACAACAATAACTGATCATTATTCTGTACTATTACACTTGGGCAATGAGAAAAATCCTGAAACCACTTCACATATAAACAGGCCTACAAATAACGTTAAAATTGCATACAACTACAAACTACCTAATTGCTGAAAAATCGGAAAAAGAAAATTGGAATACTATTTTTGGAAATGATGATACTATAGATACCCTAGTTGAAAATTTTGTGGATCGTATAAATGGTTTTATGGATTCAAGTAAAACTGAGAAGTATATTCCTCGCCGAAAGCGTCCCTTAAAACCTTGGATTACGGACGGAATAATAAGATCAATTATTATACGGGATAAAATGCATGATAAAATAAGAAAAGGCCCTGCAGATGCTGATTCGATAAATACATACAGAGTTTATCGTAATACATTGAATAGGCTCATAAGTGAGGCGAAGGATAACTATTATAGGGATAAAATAGAACAATGTAACACCAATAGTTCAAAGCTTTGGAGATGTATTAATGAGGCTATCGGGGAGGGGAAGAAAGAGTGTTGTAAAATTGGAGTTGATGCCAAGAGGTTGAATGACTTTTTCACCAATGTTGGGGAGAGACAGGCTAAAACTATAAACAATGATCCCACAAGCTCTCCAAATTTCAATTTCAACAACGATGTAATTGAAACTCCTCTACCGAATTCCTTCTTTATGAGACCGACAAACTTCAATGAAGTTCAAGCGACAATAAAAGAGCTGAAAAATAACTGCACCCCAGGCTTGGATAATCTCAATAACAAAGTACTCAAACATATAAGCCACACTATTTCACAGCCGCTTTCCGTGATTTTCAACAAATGCTTTGAACAAGGCTACTTCCCTAAACATTTCAAAACCGCCAAGATAAAACCTTTATTCAAGCAAGGAGATCCCTTGGACCCAAGTAACTACAGACCAATCAGCCTTATTAGTAATCTAGCAAAAATCATGGAGAAAATTATAAAGAAGAGATTAGTTGTGTATTTGAACAAGCATAAAATAATAGATAAGAATCAATTTGGATTCCAGACTGCGAAAAGTACCGAAGATGCGTTAATTGAATTTTCTAATACTGTTTCACAAAACTTGAATTCCAATTACAAATCCATAGCAGTTTTCCTGGATATTAAAAAAGCCTTTGATACTATACCACATAGTTTTCTTTACAATAAACTCGAAAGATATGGCTTTAGGGGAATATTTCTAGAACTCATAAAGAGCTACTTGAGAGATAGAACCCAGTCTTTAACAATCGACGGACTTACTGATGTCTCCAAAATGACCTCCTACGGTTTGCCTCAGGGAACGGTACTATCACCAATCCTCTTTATATTATATGTCAATGACTTATTAAAGCTGAAATTAAAAAACGCCACAACTATATCATTCGCAGATGACACAGCAGCTATTTTCCATGGGGAATCTTGGACTGGGGTACATGAAATTGCAGAACAGAACTGTTTGCTCATAAAAAATTGGTTGGACAGAAACACCCTGAGCCTGAACATTGAAAAAACCAATTACATCACCTTCGCATTCAATACAACTGGTAAACCTGATGAGAATTTAAATCTGAAACTCCACTCAAACTGCAACAATAACTGCACCTGCCCTACTATAAAAAGAGTCAAAAGTACCAAATATCTAGGTGTCCAAATAGATGAAAATTTGAAGTGGGACATACACATAAAATTTATTTGCAGAAGAATGAGATATCTATCCTATAAATTCTACGAAGCAAAAAAAATTCTGAACTCAAAACATCTAAAAATGGTTTACTTTGCACTGGTCCAGTCCATAATTCAGTATGGTATATCCGTATGGGGGGGCTGTTATACTTCTCACTTAGAAGAGCTTTTCATAATTCAAAAATCAATAATCAAAACAATTTTAAATAAACCCAGACTTTACCCAACCGACTTGACTTTCAAAGAGTTTAATGTGTTAACAGTTAGGCAGTTGTACGTAATAAATGTAGCGAAATATATAATCAAACATAAAGCTAATTTTCCGTGCACAAATAACACAATCAATAACCTGTACAATCTGAGACCCTCCTCAAATAAGTATCTTATGTACAATACAAACATTGAAACCATCAGAAGACAACTTATATATTTAAGCACTAAATTGATAAATAAAATTCCTGAAGAATATATCTGCTGCGCAGAATTGACTAAAAAAATAAAACATGATATTAGTATTTGAATTAAAACGAACTATTTTTTCTACCTGTAAATTAAACAAAGTAAAAGAGGAACTTAGTGTTTTTGTGTGCTCACTTACTAATCTAGTGTGGACCTTTTTATTTATTTTTCTTTATTAAATTAACTATCCTATCATCCCACCTCACCTTTTTTCCTAATCTTTTATTTTCCCTCTCAAGGATTGAAAGCCTTCCTAGTACATGGGTAACCATAGTTGGAAGAGCTTCAATCCCACCCCTTTACACCAAATTCTGAATTAGCATCTTGTACGGACATTTTTGTTTTTTTTTTTGTACTAATTTTGCTAGTTGTTTATTCTTGTTGTAATTTAATATTACTTGTATTTTATGTATGTGTGTAAAGGAAAATTGAAATTGAAATTCTAGTTTTGTTGATATGGCTGACCAGAAGGCCTACCGTATTGTGTTGGGCCTTCACTTGCAAATATTGGCAAATGACAAAAATGTTGGGTTCAGTCCTTAGAACAAAAAACGTCTATACAAGAATACATTATGGTCTAAGTTATACCGTAACTTATATTACAAGAGAAAGCTCGCTCCTCTGCAACTTCAAGCTTTTTTTCGTGACTGAATCATTTATCTATAACAATGCACCTATAAAAAAAATATTTTTCATGAATCATCCATAATAATTGTGGAATTGTCTACATTTACATGAGTGCATGTTACCACTATGAGTGTGAGTGTTACCACTCAATAAGAAATAAGTATTATAGATTTTCAATCACATTTTTATTTTGGCTTTATACCAAGATTCAAGCCATCAAGCCATCTTGATTCAGGATAATTTAGAAATACCGTAATGACAATAAAATATTAATTAAGTTACTTTAGAAGGTGTTTGTTATTATTTCAATGTTTCCTCTCAGGAAATTATTTAAAATATCTCTTATCTCTTTGGATGTCAGAAAGTTGTATCGGACAGTGCAAACACAATATCACTGGTGAATAAATTAATAATTATGAAAATGTTATTATGCAGAAAACCTCTTCAGTGCCATTCAGTGAAAGGATTTGAGTCAGTGCATAGTAAGTGAGTTGGCATTTCAATATTTTCTGCAGATTTATTTCCTATTCAATTTCAATCATGCTTGAATAAAATAGGTATTGATAAAACATTTTTTGAAATGCAATTTAGCAGAAATGTGTCATTTGGAACATCCATTGCTTATCATGATCTCATGTCTCATGTCAAACGGTAGTCTACACTGTTCTTCAATTTATTTGTGCCCCAACAAAAATGCTACATGATGAAATGAAAATAATGCTGTCTTTTCTACAGGAACGAATTGATATTAATAAATCATTTAATTAGAATAAACATACCGTATATCTTATTCTTATTTTATTATGTACCATACGGTAACTGTAATGCTGGGTAGCAACTTTAAGTGTGTCTGTTTTGAAATAAAGCCAGTGTTCACAATATCCAAATTCGTCTAATTGAACAGTTTACTAAGAATCTAACAATTCATATAGCACTTTAATTTTCTCTTCAAGTAGGCCATAGCAGCTCACAGGCACTTTTAGTTCCTGAGACTGTCTGTGTTGTGGCCATTTGAAATTACATTCATTAGCTCATTGACTGCCAGATAGCAGGAGAGTTTCTATAATTTCATAATATCTATTACTCATCAATTTATCTCTAAAGCTGTGTTTTCATAACGGGCAGAAGCAGAATCGATTGCAGCGCACCCAAGCGGGCAGAAACAGTAACACTCAAAGAACTAGTTCTTTGACATGAATTTTGCTCTGTGGTTATGGGTAATGAACTTTTTGGGTTATCCAAGAGGTAATTCTAGAATGATTATTGGAGATTTAATTCAATAAAGTGAATTAATTGCTTTTTATAACTCAGATAACTTTTCCACAATTATTAGTTTCTTCAACTACGCTAAATTCTATGCTTTATAGGCATGTCAATCAAAGAGTCAACTTTTCATTTACTATGCTAAGGGTAAATTTGAAGTAACTGATTGTATTTCATTATTAATAATATATTTATTATTTTATTAACTAGAAGCATTCCATTATTAATAAGATATTAATATAATTATTTTATTAACTAGAATCAATTGCCTTCAAAGAGTCAATGTTTGTTCTTTGAATCACATCGTGTATAGGTAGGCCGACCTACTTGTATGAGTACCGTATTCAACTTCAAAGGCCCATTGAAGCTCTATCAAAAAAAAAATTCAAATTAATAAATAAGTGCTTTACTTCTAGAATTTTTGGAATCTACGGGTTATATTACACCAAGAGAAATCAATATTGTAAACGTTTTTTGGGCAATTTTATTTTAGCAGTCCCTTTTTGATCATTGGATAGGTACGGTCCCGGCTAATATACATAAAATATAAGAATCGTGAGTACCATTGACTGCCTAAATCAATATGCCTTTTCAGACAAGGTTCAATCAGGGACTCCTCACCAGTAAAAGCTATACGAATATTAAAAATTATCACACAAATGACACAAAAATTAACACAAATGACATGTACAAAGTGTATTCAAACAGGCGAACTAATCCTGATAATTATTGTTGAGATACCTGTATATCTTGCTAGAATAAACAGGTTATGTTACGGTACTTTAAATAACACATAACCTATTTTAAAATGGATAAATATTTATTAATTATAGAAGGTAACTAGTACCCTTGTGATATTCCAAAATGAAACATGATTAGTTTCGACATGTTCAATAAGGACTCTCTTGACAATGACATAATTAGAAACTGGTCATGCTTATTTTGAATATTTTAGGGTAGGCCTACTAGTTATTTTCTATAACTAAACACTAGAGTTGCCCTATTAAAATTAATACTTTATTGGTGTATTAATTAGAATTAGAGTAGGTAGCCATTCAAACTCCTTATTTACTATAATGTTCTAAAAGCTTATCAATTTTAATCAAAACCTTTGAAATATAGCCTAGAAGGTAGAATTGAAAATGATTATATTTGATGTGGCTTGGAACATAATATTTTCAACTTTTGCTTGAGTTATTTTTTATATTCAACGAATTATTAACCCTTCAATGCAGTACATAAGTACTATTACTTAATTCTTAATGCAATACATAATTGTGATACCCTATTTTATATCCAATTCAAGTCTATTATTTAACTACCTAGTCTATTATTTAGGTACATGTTACCTATAGCATTTGCCAGTCAGCAATGTTAAATAATTATATTATTTCCAAAAAAAGCAGAAGCCAAACAGAACCAATAAAGTTGTTAATAAGAGTTCGATGCTTTTGGGTTGAATATAGTTTTAGAAATCCCTCAAGTATAAACCATCAAAACTCATTTTATTAGCTTCATGTCACTTGATGTTTTCTTCAAAACTACCTGGATTGAAGCAGTTAGCAGGAGCGATCAGAAAAAGAAGATATTATTATGAATAACATGAAATAAACACATCAAAATGTACTGAAAAAATGAATATATTTCTCAGATTAGTCAATCTCTTTCTTCTGTAGGCTACTACATCATACATGAATCATATCCATGGAATATTATTTATAGTTGATTTTCTTTGTCATCCTCTACTTCTGGCTGGTACACCACTAGGCCTGAAATCATGAAGTTATAGATAATTTATTATTCATTATGAAAAAAACTTTGCAAAGTGGATTCTGAGATTGTTGTTTGTAATCTGTATAAGTTTTTAATTATATTTTTTGGGAAGGAACCCCCAATAATGACAAAGTAATAATATTATATGAGAAATTCCAATAAACCAACAATCAGTTGAATTATTATTAGCATCAATCTGTAAGTTGTGTAATTCTGAATGATTGATTGAATAAATAAATAAATCTCCATGCAGGAATTGGGATTAATCAGTGTGCCCCAAGGTCAAAAGAACTTGTTGGTGAACAACATATTTTTGGATGCCATGAACAATTCATTTAATTCTGTGGTCAATAGGCCTACTTCTCGACCGTTTGGTTTACTAAACTCTTCCAAAATGTACTGCATAAAGTAATTATTGGTTCTATATTTAGAGAAACAAGTTTAATGAAACAAATGGGAATAATCAATAAATAAATTGCTTAATCTGAAATGATGATTATCTACAACATTATAAGTAGAACTAAGTGATTTGAAAACGAATACCAAACTGTGAATACATAAATCTCTCTCAAAACAATGCAGGTATTTCATCCATGAATTTAATCATAAATTTTAAAAGGTGGAATCACTGTCATTAAAAGCTATTATTCAGTGTTTTCTACCAGCACTTGCTGGGTGAATTTTTGAAGTCATCTATTCATAGTTCTAATGTATGGTCATTTATGAAGTCAACATTCACTCAAGATCAAGAAGATTGTTTTAAAAACAATTTTAACATCAAATTATTGATGTAATGTTATCACATTATTAGATATTGTTACATAAATTATTTCTTTATGGAAGGAATCCCAAATATTATGAATAACTCTATTCCCTGAATGATAAGTGAATACATTGTTTTTTAAACACTCTTCTCAACTGTCCATCTTGATCTCATGTGGTTTCACGTAGTTTCGAAATATTAAGATTTCCTGTAAGCTATTAATGATTTCAAAATTCAGTCAGTTTTTCAATTATTTTAGTCACATAGCATAGTTATGTCTTACTATTTGAATACCTAACATCAAATCAATAATAAAACATCGAAGTGGATGAAGTTTTTTGAAAAAAATGGGAAACTGTATAAAATGACATCGCCTAAAGTTTAAAAAATAAGTGGAATTTGATCTTACCTAACTAACTTATTCTAACTATGGGTTCCAAAGAATTTTTCCATCCTGGTCAACAAAAAAGGATTCATATGCATTTCCTGCACATTCTCTTCAATATCTTGTTTGTGAATGGTATCTGAAAAAAGAAAAATAATCTTTCAACTTATCCATTTTGGAGAAAAAGGTGAAGTTAATCATCAATGATAAGACATAGTTTGGACTTTGAATAAATTAAAAGTGAACTAGGCCTCAATAATCTTTTTACATTAGATATACATACTATAAGTATATACTATACTATTTACATTCGTAGCACATGACAGAAAACACTTTGAAGTTTTATAATATAAATTAAAACAGGAGACACAGGTCATAGATAGATTAAAAACTTACATTACACTCTCTGCTCGGTCGAGAAAGTGGACACAGAAAATTGGACCTCGAAAATTTCCGATTTTAATGTAAGTTTTCAGTATTTTCAACCCTTCTACTACCAAGCGGGATAATTGAACTACCCCAACCCACATTTTGTCTATTTTTTGTAGAATTATAATGTTAATGTTTTTCATTGAAACTTTGAGGTACTTGTTAAAAACATATCACTTTAGTTATTTTATCTCATAAAATCATTTCATACCTCTTATTTTTGAAATTATTAGCAATTTTATCCTGGGGGTAGCTCTATTACCCCATTTGGTATTCCATATGTCATACAATTTTTTTGTATATTTCAGCCATCATCAGAATACATAAAATATCAATTTAATGTTTAATTTCTATTTTTTGCCAAACCTGATTCATAATGATCACTTAAAATCTGAATTAAGAAAATCTGCTTCTCTATAAACATAATTTTATTATTTGACAACATTTCTCCTACAACAATATGATGGAATGCTCAATTTTGTTATCCTGTCAGTTTTTGATTGAAAACATATTTTTCAATAAAATAAATTCATTTTAAATTATATTAAAAGCTTTTGAAATGCATCTGATTGATGAATTAATGAGAAAAAATATAAAATAATCATATAAAATAGAAATCTTGTTGAGGTAACCCAGTTACCCCACTTGGTATTTCGTGAATGTGGAAAACGTTAGTAGTAGAAGGGTTAATCTATCTATGTCGTGGGTCTCCTGTTTTATTTTATAATATTTACATTGATATACCTGGCATCACGCAATATATCGATCAATAGAGCATGAAAAAGTTTTTCCAATACACAACTATTATAGTTTTAATGAGTTTGGTAGCAATGGTCAACCAGAAAAATAGTACTTATTTTATCTTTTTTCAATGGCATTCTTTCAATATTCACCTAATCACACTGACTGTGATCAATTCATTACTATAACAATCTATGTAATTTTGTTTCCAAGTAAATTTAAATTATAAATTAAAAGAAGATAGCACTGATGATGAGTAGACTTGACAACTTGCGGTTGATGTTGTATAGCGTATCTTAGTTTGACATCATTGAGATAATTTTTTCCACATTAGGTAACTATATTCTCTTCTGCACTTTGCTTCATTCAAATTAGGTTTTTTACGATATGTGCTGATAGACTCATTGTACAATTTATTAATACAACCGATCAGGATTTTTTTTTTATTCAATTCACGTATCATAGTTCTATTTCATAACATTCCAGCTAGACTATTTTGGATATCAGTGATCTACCATATTTTATTCAGTAAAGTTATCTCATCAATCTTTCTTCACGTATTTTTTTTCTGGCCGTTATCAGTTCTCCGATCTTATGTCATTGCAAAGTTGTTTTTTGTTACTGAATATTTATTTAATGCCCAGAAACTACTTATCAATTTATTGTTGTCTGTAAGGATTTTATTATCAGTATTATTTTCTCAAATTCCTTTCAAAGTGGAATAAATATAGATTATAGTATTTCAATTTCTCTTTCAGGTATATATGGATTATTTTGATAATATTCATCTATTTATTAATATCTATTATTAATCGAGGACCCATCTATAGCTAGGCTATGTCTGAGTATTTCATAGTAATTTTGTCGGTCATTCATATATTTTTATTCATCCATGTATGTAAATAAATAAATAAATAAGTTTATTTCCACATAATTCAAACAATACAAAATACAAGTTCAAAATACAAAATACAAATTACATCTCTACATAATAACTTGGACCATACTATTAATGTATATACTATTAATGTATAATAATGTATATACTATTTAATTCATTATCTGGAAACTTATCATTAGGATATTGGAAATATAATCTGGGCTTATCCTATTCTACTTTCATAGTTTTCTTGATATTCACTAATTATCATGAATTATTCTCAGTCTACTTAAGAGTCAAATATGACGTACCCCCTGGAGTATTACTTTTTTTGTACTTTACGATGATTTTCAATAGTTATGTATGCATGTGTGTGTATGTTTAGCTTGCTATGCCTGTTGTGTTTGCCTTCTGCTCGCTGCTGGCGCGGTCCCGTCGCGACGTGTCGCAGTGGTCCCTGACAGTGCCTCTCCGGGCCGGCGCGCTCCATCGTCTCAGGCGGCTTGTGATCTCTTTCAAGCTCTCTCACATTGCTCTGGCTTGCTGAAGGTAGCTCACGTAAATGCCCAGTCGCTTTTGTGTCACATTGATGAATTAAGATCAATTTTTGATTGCCAGCTGATTGATGTGATTCTTGTATCTGAAACTTGGCTGAAGCCACACATAAGTGATAAGAGTGTGGAATTGAATGGCTACTAAATCGCTGTTCAGGAATGACCATTTGCATAAGGGAGGTGGTGGAGTGGCGGTTTATGTGGAAACTCATCTACCTGTTTCTGTTTTACATGTGTCTGATAACTCAGTAGCGAATGTATTTGAATTCATGTTTTTGGATGTCTCTGTGAGTGGTGTGCATTTGCTTGTATGTGTTTGTTATAAAGCTCCTGATCACTTGCTGAATTTGAGGTATCTAAGTTGAATTTGATAACTCACTATAGACATGTCATTGTCATGGGTGACTTCAATACAAATCTACTCGATTTAGCTTCTGTAAATAGTACAAATTTCATTTCAATGTTTAATAGCTGTAATATAACAATTTACCAATGCAGGCAACACACCATACAGCAACTGCAGAAACTTGGCTAGATGTGGTTGCTGTCACTGATGTGAATCTATTTGCGAACCACGATCAACTCCCGGCTCCTGGGCTCTTCAAATATGACCTTGTGTTCTGTGCCTACAGACTGCACCCGCTGAAACCAAAGCAGGAGTTTATCACATATAGAAATTATAGGTGCCTGGATATGAGTGCTTTTATGCTGCCTCTATTACGTCTATACGAGTACGTTTGATGCTGCCTCTATTCCTTGGCATGAAGTCATTCTCACAGATAATGTCGAGGAAATGGTCGACAGGTTGAACAGTTTTCTACTTCTCTTGTATGACAGGCATGCTCCTATGGTTACGAAAAGAGTAAATAAAAAGCCTGCACCCTGATTCAGTCAGGAAATTCGTAGGTTACAGAAGATGAGAGATGCTGTTTTCCGTAGAGCCAAACGCTCAAAATCTGCAGTGGATTGGGCTGAGTATAAGCGGCTTCGAAACAAAACCCATCAGCAGGAGATTAGAAATGCCAAGGTCAGGTTCTATTACCACTCTCTCTGGCAAGCAGCCTACTAGAACGGTATGGTCGAAATTTAAAAACTTGGGTATTGGAAAATCACATGTTCATCATAATATACCTTTCAATTTAGATGATATCAATGATAACTTTACTGATTATCCTGTTGACCTGTCTGGTGCTTATGACAACTTGAACAGGCTAAGAGCTGCGCCTCATGTAGCTCATGCTCAGCAGCTCTTCTTTTCTCCTGTGACTAAAGCTGATGTAATGAGGATAATCATGGAAATGACAAGCAATGCAGTTGGAGTTGATTGCATACCTATCAAATTCATCAAAGATACTCTTCCCTTCACCTTGCCTATTCTTACAATAATTTTCAATAAATCTTTGGAATCGTCCTTTTTCCCCTCAATTTGGAAATCAGCCTTAGTCTCACCTCTGCCCAAATGCTCTTTAGTTAAATCATTATCAGATCTGAGGCCTATCAGTATTCTCCCAGCTCTGTCTAAATGTCTAGAGAAACTTGTTCATCAGCAATTTTCTGTTATTCTAGAACGTTTCCATCTTCTGTCTACCTTTCAGTCTGGGTTCCACACATGTCACAGGACAACCACTGCTCCACTCAAAGTTACTGAGGATATCAGGTCAGCTATGGATAATAGTCAGGGTACTATTCTGACACTATTCGATTTTTCAAAAGCGTTTGACTGTGTTCATCATCCACTCCTCCTTCTGAAATTGAGGTATATTGGTTTTGGAGAGGGTTGTGTAAAATGGATCGAGTCTTACTTGTCGAATCGCCAACGGTGTGTCAGGGCCAATAATGAGGTCTCTTCATGGAGAAATGTAACCCAAGGAGTCCCCCAAGGCTCTATACTTGTGCCTCTTCTGTTCTCTCTCTACATCGATGACATCGCAAAATGCATAAAACACAGCAAATTTCACCTGTATGCTGATGACCTTCTGATCTATGAACATTTTTCTGCAGAGTCTGATGCATGTGTCGAGCAGATGAATTCTGACATTGATGCTATTAGTGTCTGGGCATATAATCATGCATTGAGATTGAATGAAGGTAAGACACATAGTATATGTCAGAGCTCAGAATGTTCCAAGGTTGTGGTTGAATGGCATTGAGTTAGAGTATTCTGAGAGTGTTAAAAACTTGGTCTTGTTATCTCTAAAACACTCTCATGGCTCAATCAGGTTGAGATTGTTTGTAAGAAGGTGTTTGCTTGCATCCATAGCTTGAAACGATTTGCCCTGTTTCTTCCACTCAACATCAAAATCATGCTGATCAAGACTTGTGCTGCCTCACTTCAGCTACTGCGACACTGTCATGAACGACATAACTGTTGAGCTCTCTAACCGACTGCAGTGTACACAGAACTATTGTATTTAATTTATTTTCAATGCTAGACGATTTGATCATGTTACACCTTATATGTACAACTATCTCTCCTAAAATTGAATGATCTTCGTACTTTGCACATATTGACTCTGCTTCACTCAATAATCAAAACCAAATCTCCTTCTTATCTGTCTAAGAGCTTCAGATTCCTGTCTGAGATCGGTGAACGTGCAACAAGGCATGGCAACTTGCTGCTGGCTTTTCCCATTCATAGAACAACGACTTTTGAGAGATCATTCACTGTCACTGGTTGTAGGCTGTGGAATAATCTTCCTGCTTCGGTCCGGGCCATTGATGGGCGTGCTCGCTGTGGGGTGGATGTCAAGCGGATTTTGTTGGCGGGTCTGCGGGGGTAGCGTGTGGTTGGCGCTTGGAACTGGTCTGGTGGGCTGTGTGAATGTTGTGTGAATGATTATTGATAATTCCTTTTTTTACTATTGTTTCTTGAATTATATAATTGATTTTTAGTCTAAATGCAGATTGACTGTTTTGTTCCACCTAAGTTTCTATTTTGTAGCGATATTATTTAATGTATTTTTATTTATTTTATAAAATTAAAATTAAGTTACACTGTATTTTTTATTCAACTGCATCTGTTATGTTGAGGTTGAGTGGTAGAAAGTCCTAACTCCGCCTAATAAAGAATTTTTTCGTTTCATTTCATAAATTACATTTTCGTTTTACATGAAAAGTTACTCACGTTTCGTATTAGTGAAAAGTGAATGCCAGAACGCAAGTTTAGTTTTTTGTTTCTATTCATATTCAAATCTTAGTGTTAAATATCCAGACAGTAAATTCCATCCTAGAACCGGGAAACAGCAAGGAACCAACTTTAATAGTCACCCTTCGGTTTGCATAATCTCACCTATCTTTTTCCTCTCATCTATCCTAACCAACTGTCCACCTTTCACCTCAAATAGAAGTAGGCAAATAATTCGATTTATGACATATTGGATTTGGAATTTGGTGAGTACATTTTCTGATTTTCTATGTTCTATGTATGTAGTTTTCCTGAATGGATATATTATTCAGCTCTAAGATTTGATTTGTTTTATACAGTCCACATCAGAGTAATTAAAGCTTGTATTTTGAGCTATTTAAATCTAAAGAACCAGTATTTATGTACCATTCTGGTCAACCGGACCGCATCATCTCATTTATCTTGTAAAATACATTTGTTTTGGCATTCATTTTTCAATATATTCAATTCAATTTGCATTGTAAAATTGATCCTGAAATATGTATCGTTATCATGCCAGTCATTGCATTGCAGACAGGACTGTGCATTTGTGTTGTAACTACTTGCAAAGCAGCAGTGCTTATCTGTTTGCTCAACAGAAACTGATTGTTCAGCACTGCAGATAAAATTATCACTTATTCTTACTTTGTATTTTTGATTTCTCTGTACAATCGTTGTACTATGATTATAATTTCGTTCTCGTTCTAAATCGTACATTCTTGTTATCGTAATCTCATTATGATTAATAAAAATAATTAAATATTATCCAATCATGAGTGACAGAAAGTTGAAGCTCAAACGAGCTAAGCTTGAACAATATTTTACACGAATTCAACATACTTATGATTTTTCTAAAAGGGCGTTGAAAGAAGAAGCAAGTGCTAAGCAGTTTCTAATTCTTTATAGTTCCACTTTAACAAGTATTAACCAATATGAGGCAATTGAGCTGGAAATACAGAAACTTGAAATGGAAAATGATCCAGCATTTGTACCTAAATTTAGTAATTCAAATATCGAAATGTATGAATATATTGAGGCTGTTGTTGGGGAATTGAAAAAACGTAGTGAAGTCGTACCTGCATCTAACCTTATTCAACCTGCAATGACTAATGATTCTACAAATCTTTTACCGAAAATAAAAATTCCTGTGTTTGACGGTGATCAGTCGGAATGGTATCTATTTTATGAAATGTTCAAATGAATGATCCATGATAACAAATCGATTTCAGATCAACACAAGGTGCAACATCTTGTAAGTAAGCTGAAAGGAGAAGCTGCTTTTGTTGCTCGTCATTTGCCCCCCCATTGCTAATAATTATGAAGTTATTTGGCAATCATTGATTAAGCGGTTTGATGATCCCCGCTCTGAGACTAATGCTTATTTGGAACAAGTTTTCGAATTCAATAGTCTGAGATCTGAGTTTCGTGCTGGTTTAGTTTCAATATTGGATCAATTCTGTAGTTCTATTACAGCCTTGAAACGCTTACGTGAGTAGAGTACATTAGACAGATTGGACTGACTTTTTTGCGCAATCTCCCCCCTCACCATTCCCCTACCCCCCTGCAAACTCCCCCTTCCCCCTTCCCCCTCTCACTCACCTCACCCTCTCCCACTCCCTCTCTCTCTTATCTTATCTTATCTTATCTAATCTAGTCTAATCTTATCTTATCTAATCTAATCTAATCTCTTCCCCTCCCCCAGTGAGGACGAGGGGGATGAAGAGAGAGAGTGATCTCTCTCTCTCAGTGAGGGAAAAAATAATTTCCCTGAGGAAAAAATAATTTCCCTTTCTACTGACAGATTAAAGTGAATCTGTATTCTCTACTGTCAAATTAAAGTGAATCCATATTTCTACATCTAATGCTATACTGACAGATTAAAGTGAATCTGTATAATTTCCCTTTCTCAGTGAGGGAAAAAATAATTTCCTTTGAGGGAAAAATTCTCTACTGTCAAATTAAAGTGAATGCATATTTCTACATCTAATGCTATACTGATGTCATCTTTTGATGACATTGATTGCAATTAGCACCCATACAAGCTTTACTACAGTGAGCTGGTGAAAAACATTTCAAGCAACAACCCTTCTCCTTCACAAAATGGAAGCGATCCCAAGGCGATAACTGAAGAAACTGGCGACAATCAATAATTTATGATTTGTCAATGAGCATTTCAGACACTCCAAAAACTTTGTAGGTGCCTTGGTCTTTTGTGAATTCGATGAAAGACTAGAACTTTAGTTCTAATTGCCCGGTCTACACGACAACCATATTAGCGCAAACCTGCCAGGTTTGCACTAAGTTTGCATTGTGTAGACGGGAGATCATTGTAAATGTCTGAGGTTTGAAGGTTTGTACTTTCTTCGATCAATCTCAGCCAGGTTTGCATCAATTTTTCTAGGAAACGATTATGTCTCATCTATCCATCAAAACCTAAATCGCTTCAAAATGAAAATGGAGAATCCGTGATTTCAGTTTCGGATTCAACACCCTCAAATTAAAGATGTGCAAGGTCAATTCTCAAAAATACTCAAAAACAAGGAAGATTTTTTAATGGGAAATAATTATCTTATTTACTCTATAGTAATGTAATAGAATGATATAGTTATTCACTCATTACCTCTACCATGAGGTGGTGGAGGAAGTCGAGGAGGAGGAAGAGGAGGAGGAGGAGGAGGAGGAGGAGTAGGAGAAGGAGGAGGAGGCTTGAGATACTATCCATCTCAAGTTTATAAACTCTTCAAAGACTTTGTATAGAATTTATATATGGTTTAGTTTATAATACAGGTTTGTGTTAAAGTTGGTGTCATGTGAACAGAGGTTTGAGCAAACTTGGCTCATGTCAGATTTGCGTAAACCTGGCTTTGAGCCAAGTTTGCGCAAATATCATTGTCGTGTAGACTTGGCATAAGATTTTGCAATTTTTCCTTTGCTGGCTTACATGACTTGGAAGATTCTTCATAAGGCAACGATTTAATTTGTTTTTCTATAAACAACAAAAAGTCAGCATAATGTAGGATGATCCTTGGCGTGTACTGAAGTTTCAAATGCTTTCCGAGAAACAGGGTCCAATATTTTCAAAGCTTGAAACAGGATCAGATACATCATCACCACGTAAGTAGAGTACATTAGACAGATTGGACTGACTTTTTTGCTCGAAATCCCCCCTCCCCCCTCCGCCACACCCTTCCCCCCACCCCCAGGGAAAAATAATTTCCCTGAGTAAAAAATAATTTCCCTTTCTACTGACAGATTAAAGTGAATCTGTATTCTCTACTGTCAATTAAAGTGAATCCATATTTCTACATCTAATGCTATACTGACAGATTAAAGTAAATCTGTATAATTTCCCTTTCTCAGTGAGGGAAAAAATAATTTCCCTTTGAGGGAAAAATTCTCTACTGTCAAATTAAAGTGAATGCATATTTCTACATCTAATGCTATACTGACAGATTAAAGTGAATCTGTATTCTCTACTGTCAAATTAAAGTGAATCCATATTACTACATCTAATGCTATACTGACAGATTAAAGTGAATCTGTATTCTCTACTGTCAAATTAAAGTGAATCCATATTACTACATCTAATGCTATACTGACAGATTAAAGTGAATCTGTATAATTTCCCTTTCTCAGTGAGGGAAAAAATAATTTCCCTTTGAGGGAAAAATTCTCTACTGTCAAATTAAAGTGAATCCATATTACTACATCTAATAACTTATACTGTATCTACTGACAGATTAAAGTGAATCTGTATTCTCTACTGTCAAATTAAAGTGAATCTGTTACATCTAATAACTTATAATACTGTAAAATTAAAGTGATTGCAAATTGAATAATTCGGAGGGTACAAGAGAGAGAGTGATACACCCATCGTTTCTCTGTCTCTCGCATAAGCATTACTTGTAGATTGTGCAAACTACTAGGTGGAAAAAACAGATGGCCCCATGCGTTATCTCCTATTCTCACTTACTTGCACCATATTTCTAAATTCCTTTTTGCTATTACGAAAGCCATGTAAAAGAGAAATCAGACATAAATTCCTTTTTAATCCCGCCTTCCTATACTGCCAGTTAAAGTGAATCCATATTTCTACATCTTTATACTGAGTGAATCTGTTACATCTAATAACTTGTACTGTAAAATTAAATTGATTGCAAATTAATACAATTGGTTTGCTTTCCACCGACAGTTAAGAAAAATTTCACAAATTTATATTGAAATTTTCTATGTGCTGTACAAACCTGCGGGCGTTATTTTTTTTTTGTAAAGTGTTTCTCCGAGAATATCTATAGTAAATTTAGAATGAACAAGCATATCCAAAAATAGGTATAGATATCCTCAGACCTATATCACTTGGGGTATCAGCTCTATTGGTGACATATCTTAACAGAGAGAGAGGTCAATGATCTAAGTTGATCTTTTACATTTTTTATCTGCAATGTCATACAAGCATTTCCAAAGTTCATCGGAATTTGTAACAATAGTTGAGAAATCATTTGCACTACAATAATGTAGATGGCCTGTATCTAGTATATCGAGCAGTTCGAAAATCTCAGATAAAATTGGAAAATGTACATTTTCTGTTTTTGTTAACGCTAGATCAACATCATCGCTTGGAATCCTGTTGAAGATTTAATATTTTTTGCAATAGAATCAAATTCATTGAATGAAATTGACATCAAGAGGCGAGTTAATTTTTTGAATTTTGCAAAGCTAAAACACTGCATGACCTAGATCAAGCTATGAACTATAATTGATAAGGTAGGAATGTGCACTTAGCTGTAACAGTTGTCTCTGAGGGGGGCGTATCTCGATAAGGTAGGAATGTGCACTTAGCTGTAACAGTTGTGTCTGAGGGGGGCGTATCTCGCGTCCTCACTCAATCAAGTCTACACTGATACTAAACCAAAATGTTCGAGGAAATATCTGAATTAAAAATTTGTTTACAACATTTCACTACAACAATACATAACTTCATCTTCAATTTTAATTAATTTATCTATAGACAAATTATGTGGACGGTAATAGCACAAATAGTCTTTTATATCGTTCAAATTAACTGTGCTTAGAAAAATAGCCTTTAATTGTTTCGCCAAACTATAATTTTCACGAGATGATTTCTTAATTGCAATTTCGCATTCATCATACCAGTCTATGCAGTTTTTTAACCTCACTTCCAACTGGTTGTCAGCAGCTAACCACTTTGTCGGATCCATGTTGTTGAGCGAATGAAGAAAACTAAGTATAGGCAGGCACTATTATAGAGTAATTAAACGGTCTTTCTTCATTAATAATTGTAGAAAGACAACACATGCGTGCTTTATGCAATCTCAGTGCATGCAAGCAATAAACACACTGTAATTCCTTTCGTTGTAGAAGAATCCATAACGTGCAAAGTTTCTTTTCTGCGCATTCGTATACATCGGTGCCAATTTCATACTTTGCATTCGATTGTTTTCGCACAAGAAATTATTGTTTGATACATATTTTTAAACAACAAAGAATTATAATGTTGGGCAGAGAATAAAGCACAGCGAGAATGTGGTCTATATTTATGTATCTTACATGCATCATAACACCACGAAGTGGTGAAAAAGCTGAAATCGGGCTTGACAAAGTCCTCCGGTATGCATTGAACGTTGCTATGCAATCTTCTTAAAAACTTTGCTTTCTCAGTTCCTTTTGTGAAAATTTTCTCATAACCTGCAAGGTAATCACGTATTAATGACTCACTGTATTCTAAATCTCCATCTTCCTATTTTATTTTATGATAGTGACGTTCTAACCATGTTACATCGTTATACAATTTTGCACTCAATTCTGTCTTTGCAAATGGTGATTTGAAATGGAATACAGCATAATTATTAAACTGATCAATTATGGCAAGTTCTTTCACAATAATTTGATTACAAGTTTGTTTAAACCAGTGAAGATCAACCGTAGCAATTTTCGTAGACGTCTGCTTGTCCATTCCTTTCTGTCCTTCTTCACGTATCTGTTCCTCCTCACGTTTCTGCTCCTCCACCTCCTCTTCCTCCTCCTCCTCTCCCGACTTCTGGATTGGTGTACTGCTTCTCCTTGGTTCATAATAGAAACTATCAGATTTGATATCGTAAAGTACCGACTGAGTTTGAGCTTTGTTCTCACTCTCCAAAATATCAGAATCGAGATCACACTGGATACCAACAGTCCGAGTTTGTGGCTTGTCCAAAATATCAGAACACAAAGAATAGGACATGATTCCTGTTCAAAGGTAAAACTGATAATGGCTCACATTTGGCGCAGTACACACCTTATATATAATATTGCATGCAGTGATGCACTCTATCAACAAATTACTGAACTTCTTTCACCATGCTCGTGAGAGGCATGTACTCCATCACACGATCGCTAATTAAAACGCAATATGCGGAAGTATTTGCAGGTACTGCACTATTAAATTCCATTTCAATACGAACATCTGTCGATGATTTCAAATGACTTGGTTGGTGTGAACAATCTACAACAATCAGCGGTGTTGATTCACAAAACGTTTTAAAATCGATTTCTGTTCCGAGTTTGCTATTGATTGAATGATTATAATACGAGGGTGCGAAATCCAGGAACATCCAGTATAAAACTTCCTTCTTACCTAGCAGATTTTCGTATGGATAATACTCACTATTCAAATATACTTTAACATTGTAAATATCACAGCTGTCAAAATTAGATATTGATTTTTTAATTTTATCCTTTTGATCAGTTTGAAATGCAATTATAATATATTTTGGAATATCAAAATTCGATGTCGTGCGTACTGACCAAGAATGAACAAGCGAATTTCGCAAATTTGGTAATTCACAAATTTCCCAATGGCGGAAACTTAATTTCATATAGGTAAGAAATCACCTTACTTTACTTTCAGCGATGCAATTTCAGCAACCCCCACTCCTCCTCCCCCTATCACGTGACCTTGGTTCCACCCATCACTGCTCTTAGCCTGGATGATGTCACATTGGATTACAACCTTCTCTGCACTCACATTTTCGACTATTTACAATACCTTAACTTAAATACAAAATACAACTCTTTCCTTATGTCTACTGGGGTTATGCTTTAGAACATCTAGCTTAATCCTAATTTTATAATTCAAATCAATGTTAGAGCTCTCAAATTCTTCCTCTAACCAATAGTTAGACACATACAATTCTTCTAGGCTCTCAAACTGTAAAATATACCGTATCTTGTTTCTATTGTACACTTCTTTTATTGCAATAATGACCAACTCTGTACCTTCTGGTAATTCTTCTAATCTTTTGCACTGTCCTACTTTTACTTTCCCTTTAATTTCCAGCATTGTGATGTTATTATACTGCTCCACTTCTGTCTGTGTGAATGGAGTGTCTTCTAAGTTTTTCCATACATCTGACAAAAATTTTAGATTTTGTATTTTTGGAAATGTGTTACCATTATAGCTTGTCATGCCATTGACTGTAATTACACAAATAATTTCTTCCCTTGGTAGACAAATAATTTCTTTTTGCTCGTTGTATGGGATTACAAAATAACCCACTTTCTTAAGGTCTTCTATTGCATTGTATGCATTTGGAAAAACATTTTTGTGATATCCTTTTACAATGTACACATGTTTCGAACCTTCCTTTTCTCCTAAAACACCCACATATGGAAATTTTCCCTTATTATTTACAGAAAATGCAGTCACATTATAAACCCCACTAGGCTCAAAATTCCTCCAATGTGAATAAAAATATGGCTCAAGTTCCTCTCTCAAATTTTCTATTTTATTCTCAAATTCTATAAGTTGTCTGTGCTGCTCCTTTATGCTCTCTGTAGCCTCTAAAAACTCAATTTTCCTCCGTTTTAGATCAATTTCATCCAGTTCTAGCTTACGCTTCTTGGCTGATAGCACTGAGATAGGAGACAAGGGCTGTATCTCTTTAACAGGGTATGGGAGAAGCTTACAGGTTATGTTTGCTCGTTTTCTTAAGACTTGTGGTATCAAGTTACCTGTTGCTACAAGACCCAACTCATCTAGGTCAACAACTTTGGATATGCTAGAGAAAACTGTGGTTGACTTGGAGAAATAAGTCTCACCACTCTTAATATAACACTTTTGTATAAAACTAATATTGTCCTTGTTGTCTGTATCCTCGAAAATTTCCACATAATTAATAGGTAGTAGATTGAAGCTAAATGCAGAGATTACATAGGATATTATTTTATTTCGTTGTTGTGGATTGGTAGGCAGATTTAATTGTACTCCAGTCAATTTCTTGGTATTGCTATTTCCCCAGTAAACATATTGTAAGAGATTGTTAAAAACCAAACAACAGCTATTCTTTAAATTGTTTGTCAGTTTAGTCCACATTTTAGCTAAGGATACAGAAAATATAGGAGCATTTTGGAAATAAGTCTTACTGTCATTTAAGAGTGACAAGCAATCTTGAATAGGCTCAAATTGATTAGAGCTATAGTTATTTCTAATGCTGTAGTTATAGATTGTAGCTTCCAAACGTGTAATACCATGCATTTTAGCCAAGTCAGAGGTAAAGGTTTGCTGTAATCTTGCATCTGGACAGGCAATAAAGTCTACAATATGGTTACCTAGCTGCTTATTTACACCAGGGCTTGTCATTTGACAAATAAACTTATTATAAATTTTTACTCTCACATTATTATTAACCCAAGTCAAGCAATCAATTCCAACAGTTCCATCATTATTCACAATTACATTATAGTCTTCTTTATATTCTCCTTGGAAACAAAAACAATGATTTTTAGTTAGAAAATCACACATCCCACTCTTGTTAAATATTCCAGCAAAGTCCTGTGTTATGTCTAAGTCCAGAAGATAGAAATGTTCCTTCCTTAGCTGCCCCAATATTGTTGGTAACTCCTCCATTAATGTAGCAATGGGGACATCGGCAAGCTCTACTTTGTATGGTATCCCCACTGGATTGTAGTACTTCTGCTGCACTTCTCTATAGTTGTCCTCCCCAAGCAGTTGTAGAATCTTCTTTGACATATCACTTCCACTGTCCAATAAGTATGCTCAGTATGAACAAAGCTCAAACTCAGTCGGTACTTTACGATATCAAATCTGATAGTTTCTATTATGAACCAAGGAGAAGCAGTACACCAATCCAGAAGTCGGGAGAGGAGGAGGAGGAAGAGGAGGTGGAGGAGCAGAAACGTGAGGAGGAACAGATACGTGAAGAAGGACAGAAAGGAATGGACAAGCAGACATCTACGAAAATTGCTACGGTTGATCTTCACTGGTTTAAACAAACTTGTAATCAAATTATTGTGAAAGAACTTGCCATAATTGATCAGTTTAATAATTATGCTGTATTCCATTTCAAATCACCATTTGCAAAGACAGAATTGAGTGCAAAATTGTATAACGATGTAACATGGTTAGAACGTCACTATCATAAAATAAAATAGGAAGATGGAGATTTAGAATACAGTGAGTCATTAATACGTGATTACCTTGCAGGTTATGAGAAAATTTTCACAAAAGGAACTGAGAAAGCAAAGTTTTTAAGAAGATTGCATAGCAACGTTCAATGCATACCGGAGGACTTTGTCAAGCCCGATTTCAGCTTTTTCACCACTTCGTGGTGTTATGATGCATGTAAGATACATAAATATAGACCACATTCTCGCTGTGCTTTATTCTCTGCCCAACATTATAATTCTTTGTTGTTTAAAAATATGTATCAAACAAATAATTTCTTGTGCGAAAACAATCGAATGCAAAGTATGAAATTGGCACCGATGTATACGAATGCGCAGAAAAGAAACTTTGCACGTTATGGATTCTTCTACAACGGAAAGGAATTACAGTGTGTTTATTGCTTGCATGCACTGAGATTGCATAAAGCACGCATGTGTTGTCTTTCTACAATTATTAATGAAGAAAGACCGTTTAATTACTCTATATAGTGCCTGCCTATACTTAGTTTTCTTCATTCGCTCAACAACATGGATCCGACAAAGTGGTTAGCTGCTGACAACCAGTTGGAAGTGAGGTTAAAAAACTGCATAGACTGGTATGATGAATGCGAAATTGCAATTAAGAAATCATCTCGTGAAAATTATAGTTTGGCGAAACAATTAAAGGCTATTTTTCTAAGCACAGTTAATTTGAACGATATAAAAGACTATTTGTGCTATTACCGTCCACATAATTTGTCTAAAGATAAATTAATTAAAATTGAAGATGAAGTTATGTATTGTTGTAGTGAAATGTTGTAAACAAATTTTTAATTCAGATATTTCCTCGAACATTTTGGTTTAGTATCAGTGTAGACTTGATTGAGTGAGGACGCGAGATACGCCCCCCTCAGACACAACTGTTACAGCTAAGTGCACATTCCTACCTTATCGAGATACACCCCCTCAGAGACAACTGTTACAGCTAAGTGCACATTCCTACCTTATCAATTATAGTTCATAGCTTGATCTAGGTCATGCAGTGTTTTAGCTTTGCAAAATTCAAAAAATTAACTCGCCTCTTGATGTCAATTTCATTCAATGAATTTGATTCTATTGCAAAAAATATTAAATCTTCAACAGGATTCCAAGGCGATGATGTTGATCTAGCGTTAACAAAAACAGAAAATGTACATTTTCTAATTTTATCTGAGATTTTCGAACTGCTCAATATACTAGATACAGGCCATCTACATTATTGTAGTGCAAATGATTTCTCAACTATTGTTACAAATTCCGATGAACTTTGGAAATGCTTGTATGACATTGCAGATAAAAAATGTAAAAGATCAACTTAGATCATTGACCTCTCTCTCTGTTAAGATATGTCACCAATAGAGCTGATACCCCAAGTGATATAGGTCTGAGGATATCTATACCTATTTTTGGATATGCTTGTTCATTCTAAATTTACTATAGATATTCTCGGAGAAACACTTTACAAAAAAAAAATAACGCCCGCAGGTTTGTACAGCACATAGAAAATTTCAATATAAATTTGTGAAATTTTTCTTAACTGTCGGGTGGAAAGCAAACCAATTGTATTAATTTGCAATCAATTTAATTTTACAGTACAAGTTATTAGATGTAACAGATTCACTCAGTATAAAGATGTAGAAATATGGATTCACTTTAACTGGCAGTATAGGAAGGCGGGATTAAAAAGGAATTTATGTCTGATTTCTCTTTTACATGGCTTTCGTAATAGCAAAAAGGAATTTAGAAATATGGTGCAAGTAAGTGAGAATAGGAGATAACGCATGGGGCCATCTGTTTTTTCCACCTAGTAGTTTGCACAATCTACAAGTAATGCTTATGCGAGAGACAGAGAAACGATGGGTGTATCACTCTCTCTCTTGTACCCTCCGAATTATTCAATTTGCAATCACTTTAATTTTACAGTATTATAAGTTATTAGATGTAACAGATTCACTTTAATTTGACAGTAGAGAATACAGATTCACTTTAATCTGTCAGTAAATACAGTTTAAGTTATTAGATGTAGTAATATGGATTCACTTTAATTTGACAGTAGAGAATTTTTCCCTCAAAGGGAAATTATTTTTTCCCCCACTGAGAAAGGGAAATTATACAGATTCACTTTAATCTGTCAGTATAGCATTAGATGTAGTAATATGGATTCACTTTAATTTGACAGTAGAGAATACAGATTCACTTTAATCTGTCAGTATAGCATTAGATGTAGAAATATGCATTTACTTTAATTTGACAGTAGAGAATTTTTCCCTCAAAGGGAAATTATTTTTTCCCTCACTGAGAAAGGGAAATTATACAGATTCACTTTAATCTGTCAGTATAGCATTAGATGTAGAAATATGGATTCACTTTAATTTGACAGTAGAGAATACAGATTCACTTTAATCTGTCAGTAGAAAGGGAAATTATTTTTTCCTCAGGGAAATTATTTTTTCCCTCACTGAGAGAGAGAGATCACTCTCTCTCTTCATCTCCCTCGTCCTCACTGGGGGAGGGGAAGAGATTAGATTAGATTAGATAAGATAAGATTAGATTAGATTAGATAAGATAAGATAAGATAAGAGAGAGAGGGAGAGGGGAGGGGGAAGGGGGAAGGGGGAGTTTGCAGGGGGGTGGGGGGAAGGGTGTGGCGGAGGGGGGAGGGGGGATTTCGAGCAAAAAAGTCAGTCCAATCTGTCTAATGTACTCTACTTACGTGGTGATGATGTATCTGATCCTGTTTCAAGCTTTGAAAATATTGGACCCTGTTTCTCGGAAAGCATTTGAAACTTCAGTACACGCCAAGGATCATCCTACATTATGCTGACTTTTTGTTGTTTATAGAAAAACAAATTAAATCGTTGCCTTATGAAGAATCTTCCAAGTCATGTAAGCCAGCAAAGGAAAAATTGCAAAATCTTATGCCAAGTCTACACGACAACGATATTTGCGCAAACTTGGCTCAAAGCCAGGTTTACGCAAATCTGACATGAGCCAAGTTTGCTCAAACCTCTGTTCACATGACACCAACTTTAACACAAACCTGTATTATAAACTAAACCATATATAAATTCTATACAAAGTCTTTGAAGAGTTTATAAACTTGAGATGGATAGTATCTCAAGCCTCCTCCTCCTTCTCCTACTCCTCCTCCTCCTCCTCCTCCTCCTCTTCCTCCTCCTCGACCTCCTCCACCACCTCATGGTAGAGGTAATGAGTGAATAACTATATCATTCTATTACATTACTATAGAGTAAATAAGATAATTATTTCCCATTAAAAAATCTTCCTTGTTTTTGAGTATTTTTGAGAATTGACCTTGCACATCTTTAATTTGAGGGTGTTGAATCCGAAACTGAAATCGCGGATTCTCCATTTTCATTTTGAAGCGATTTAGGTTTTGATGGATAGATGAGACATAATCGTTTCCTAGAAAAATTGATGCAAACCTGGCTGAGATTGATCGAAGAAAGTACAAACCTTCAAACCTCAGACATTTACAATGATCTCCCGTCTACACAATGCAAACTTAGTGCAAACCTGGCAGGTTTGCGCTAATATGGTTGTCGTGTAGACCGGGCAATTAGAACTAAAGTTCTAGTCTTTCATCGAATTCACAAAAGACCAAGGCACCTACAAAGTTTTTGGAGTGTCTGAAATGCTCATTGACAAATCATAAATTATTGATTGTTGCCAGTTTCTTCAGTTATCGCCTTGGGATCGCTTCCATTTTGTGAAGGAGAAGGGTTGTTGCTTGAAATGTTTTTCACCAGCTCACTGTAGTAAAGCTTGTATGGGTGCTAATTGCAATCAATGTCATCAAAAGAATAATTCAGTTTTACATTTTGGATCTGTTGCAAATTTGTCATCAAATTTGGAGGCGAAAAAAGTAGAAAATAATAGTCTGCTATCAACTGTTGTTCAATAGACTCGAATGTATCTCAGTATAGTGTCCTCCTATCTACCACGCAAGTTGAAGTCCCCGATAAGAAGGGTAAGTAGGGTAAAATGAGAGTACTGCCTCAAAGCTGGCTCAAGGCTGCCCCAAAGCTGGCTCAAGGCTGGCTCAAAGCTGATGATTCTTGGTTCTAATCTTGCCCAATCCCATGATAATAGAACTAACTCAACCTAGCCATACCCCTAATCTCACAATAAACCTCAAACGAAGATCCCCATTCCCACTTTTTTGGAAAAAAACTAGATCCAGCTTTTTTCTATTTCTTGAATAGAAACCCTTAATTTTACAAAAAAATACAAGAATAACTTTGTTCAGTAGATCTAATTACGAATCCATTGCCACCCCATTTGTTAAGATTGAACAGAAAATGAGGATCAGTCCCACTCTTATGGGAAAAGTAGATCCAATTCCTTGAATAACTAAGAGACCATTTATTTTATCAAAAAGCTACAAGAATAATTTTTTCCAGTAAATCCATTTGTCAAGGATCAGTCATCCTCTCTAACCTAACTCAACTTTTTCTGAGACTGAGCAACAAGCACTCAGAATCTCTAATGATTTTTTTATGTTGAGACCTAGCACAGGACCCTTCCTTAAGGGTGTTAAGGTACAACAACCTCAGCACTAACCCCTCCCACAGGGAGGGGGTGACCCTCTGTCTTTAACCAGCTGAGTTTGAACTACTTGAAAATTTACCTTCCCTCAGGTTGTATTGAGAAGAAAAAATAAATAATAATATGTATAAGAAAGAAGTCAAGTCTGATATATTACTTGTTGATTAGAGTGTAAACCTTGATGAGAGTATTACTAAATATGAGTATATCACTCACACACCATATTATATTCAACAGACATTCAGTTACAATGATGATATTCGAATTAGTTTAAAACAAGAAGATATTTATACACTTCCAAGTAAAAGTTTTCTTATAATTGAAGGTGAAATCAAAGTGAAAGATAAGGATGATGTAGAACCAAAGACTATTCGCTTATCAATAATGGAGTTGCATACCTATTTGATGAAATCAGATATGAATTGGGAGGGGTTGAGGTTGATCGCACATGTAATGTGGGATTGACAACAACCATGAAAAACTATCTACATTAATCAAAACTCAATGAAAAAATTATGGAGAATGCAGGATGGAAGTTGACTGGATGGAAAAGTTTAGATAAATTCTGCTTTTGCATTCCTTTGGATATGTGGTTAGGTGTAATGGAAGACTATAGAAAAGTTCTATTAAATGTTCGTCAGGAAATTGTTCTATTAAGATCATCATCAGACTTGAATTGTATTGAATCAGAGACAGCAAAATCAGTGAAAATTCATATCACAAAACTACAATGGAAAGTACCCTACATACATGCTTCTGACACTGTTTGTCTTGATCTGCTGAGCTTAACACATAGTGATATACCAATTAGCATTCCATTCAGGTCATGGGAATTGCATGAATTTCCACAATTACCTGAAACTACCAATCTTCAATGGACAGTTAAGGCAACTTCTTGTCAATGATCCCATACAAATTTTTGAATTAAAAACTGTCGTCTTCGGTTTGAGTGAGTCACCGTTTCTAGCTCTCAGAACTGTTCATCAACTACGGTAATTCAAGAGGAGGGAGAAAGTTTCTCTGATGCCAAAGCTCAACTTCCTGGGGCAATTTTTATGGACAATTTTGTGACAAGCACGTCTTCTTTAAGTGAAGCAAATTGACTTTGTAGTCAAGCCAAAGAATTGTTCAAGAGAGGGAAGTTTGAACTCACAAAATGGAGCTCCAACTCACATGAATTAATGATGAATTTCTCCGAAAATGAAAAATCGGCTGTGTCCAAAGATTTCAAGTTCGGAAATCTGTTATCTGTCCTTGGTTTGAAATGGCAACCTGGTAGTGGTTCATTCTGTTTTTCTGTGAGTCCTAATCAGTCTACTCCTACTACTCCTAAACGTCACATTTTATCGGTTGTAGCACATATATTTGATCCTTTGGGACTTTTGTCACCCCTCACCTTGTTTCTTAAGTGTTTAATTAAACACTTATGGACTGCGGGTGTTGGCTGGGACAAAGCAGTGCCCCCCTCTATAGCTCTTCAGTGGGAGACATGTCAGAAGGAGTTCCCTTTATTGTCTAATATTTTCATTACACATCATTTAGTAGTGTTGAGTGACTCAAAAATTAATCTAATTGAGTTTTGTGATGCTTCGGCGTTGGGTTATGGTGGAGTAATCTATTTGAAATCACAAATTGCCATGCACCCTTCTACAATAATTTTATTGTGTGGAAAATCGAAAGTTGCACCGTCCAAGATGCTGTCTATTCCTAGACTTGAGTTGTGTGCTGCATTACTCTTAGCCGAACTGCTTAAGACTGTTAGGGGCGATTGCTGAGATCAGGTCTGGCTAACCCCGGCGCAACGTTGGTCTAGCGCAACTTTGGTCTCGGCTAAAAAATCGGTTTGCTGAGATCGAGTTTAGCTGTCGGTTATCTCTTGGTCGAGAGCAACTTTGATCTGCGGGTTTAAGGTCCGTTGTCACTGGTGCGGCTGGAACGATAGATAGTCGTTGAACGATTATCGGTGGACGATCATCGCTCGGCGATGATCGTTGCAGTGGTCATTGTCACTGATGCGATTAATAAACTTTAGTTCAGTTGAGATCCATGAAACACAATACTGTATATAATGTGCCATGTGCTACCAATCACTCTCACTAGTCAACTGATAACTGAAGTAATTCTTACTATGAATGTTAGTTCCATTTTCAATTTCTTTTGTTTATCTAGATTTTGTATCATATTTTCAAAGAAAGAAGAGTGGGAGAGTTACATAGAACAAAAAAAATCAAGAATAAATTAAAGAATTCATTGAAAAATGTTGCAATTGATGACTCATATCCGGCTA